>NC_057814.1:179568966-179589148 GCF_018294505.1 Triticum aestivum
CAGTGACGCTGCGCTTGACAAGTTCTCTGTTTATTATTGCATATGCTCCGGCTCGGCGTTGCACTAGTCTTGCCGAGATCTCATCAGTCGGCAGCTCTCTGTTGACTAGGAAGTTGAGGATGGGCTGGGCCCATGATGGAGCTGTGACTTCTTCTACTGTTAGTACGGCCACTATGACTCGGGTGGGTGGGTTGGGTGGTGGGGAGTTGGAGTCGGCCATCGCTTCTTGTGTCGCTGCAGTCCCCGGGCCGGGTTCTGAAGTCCCCGAGCCGGGTGCGACTACGGCAGTCCCCGGGTCGCTTGTCGAAGTCCTCGAGTCGCCTGCTAGGTTCCTCCAGTCGGATCCGGCTGCATCAGGGGCGGGCGGTACAAAGATAGAGTCCGACTCTAGAGACGGCTTGATAGATGGTTTGTGGAGGCGCTGGGGAGAGACACCGGTTGGTATAGCCTGTCGGGTGGAGCCGATCCGTGCCAGGGCGTCTGTTTGGTCATTGTCGGCCCGTGGTACGTGAAGGAACTCGCACCCTTCGAAGTATCCACTAATCTGCTGGACGAGGAATCGATAGCTCGCCATGTTTGCATCCTTGGCGTCCTAGTCGCCAGATGATGTGACACCCAAGTTTTTATTTGGAGTTTTCAAAAGATTTTATTTGACTTGAGGGAGGTGATTTAAATTTTTCTTCAAAAGAACTCTCCCTTTTCAAATATTTTATTTTTGGCAAGAGTTTTATTTGGATTCACCCAAGATCTGTTTTTGGTCTTGGAGGCTCTTGCTTTTCATTTGGACTCAAGACAAAATACTTTTCACTTGCGAAAATGCCTTTTGAAAATCTCTTTGAAAATTTTGCACTATGGCTTTTGGAATAATCCTTTGCCACTTTCAACAATTCCCTCTTCCCATGGCCTTAGTGCAAATACTCTCTCCTAACCCTTCCCTCACCTTTGGATCATGATTTGCATCAAATCTAGCAAGTTGAACCTCCCCTATGTTTATCTTCCATTTAAATCTTATTCAAACAAATTTTTGCCTTCTATTCTAGCCATTGGTGATTTACAAAGGAACTCCACTTTCTGTCTTGATTTTTGCCCCCAAACCAACTCCCCTCCCTAGTCCTTTGAACCCTCAACCAAGATCCATGAAGATCCACTGGTCTTCAGTTCAAATTTTTCAAACTACACTTGCTGCAAGTTTGGACCAGATTTGTCAAATTTGGTGAAATTCATTCAAAACTTTCTCCAAAAATTCCAAGTAAAATCAGGCAGCCTCTGGGTACATTGAGTTGGTAACCTCTTTCTGTGTACGCACCAAACAGAGAGGCCGGGATGATGGTACCTTGGCCCAGGATTAAAGCCAGTCATCCGGTCAGGGGGCATGGGTGTTTCCGGTTGGGACCGAGAGGGGGGGCACCCCCTTAGAGCGCGCGTATAGAAATTTGATCCCATGCTACGCGAGGTTGTAGCCTCCTCGTCTCAAGGTTTTTCTTGAACGTTGCCGAGGGTGATCCCTGGCTTCGGAATGTTGAATTGGGTGTGTACTGGTTAGACGAGTTTCTTCTAAAACACCGTAAACGGAACTAGTCCCCGTGACTACTGAAATCCGTTGGCTATGGTTAAGTACAAACTCTGCAGAGTCAAATCCTTCCAAGTCATCGTATCCATGATCAAGTAGTGAAATCAGTATAACCATATCTATCCGCGTGAGAAACCTGTCCCCGGTGATCAAGCTCAGGTGGTAAACCCAGTTTAATTATTATTATTCCTGTGGATGGACCAACTTTATATTTGTCTCGTACTTGTGATAATTTATGTTCCCGAACTATTGTATTATTGAGCTACAATTTAAGCCCTTTATGTGACGTCGCACAGACGTCCGACTGTGGCGTGTTTTTGTTTCTTACATTAAATATAAGCCCTTTATGTGATGTCGCTCAGACGTCCGACTGTGGCACGCACCGCCTTTATTTTCTGTTCTAAGCCCTTTATGTGGTGTCGCCCCGACGCCTGACTGTGGCGTTATTATTCTGCATTTTTCTCTCGAGGAGTCATTCAGACACTCGTTTTGCACCAGTATCATTATTCTCGCAGTTTCCGCTCGAGGAGTCATTCAGACCCTCGTTTGGCACCAGTATTATTATTCTTGCAGTTTTCGCTCGAGGAGTCATTCAGACCGTCGTTTGGCACCAGTATTATTATTCTTGCAGTTTCCGCTCGAGGAGTCATTCAAACCCTCGTTTGGCACCAGTATTACTATTCTTGCAGTTTCCGCTCGAGGAGTCATTCAGACCCTCGCTTGGCACCCAGTATTTATTATCTCTATGTCTGATCGCACTGGTTAAATTGTTCATATGCTTCATGTTTGCATTTGTTGTATCTTATGTCCGAACTGTCTTGCGAGTAATTTCATAGTACTCACCTGGCTTGTTGATTTGGCCAGATGTTGACGAAGGCGATCTATTGGATGAAGAGTGTGATAGCGCGTCCGACGCCTAGAGGAGTCCCAGTCAGTCCTGCGCGATCCCGGATATTGGTCACTTGTTTTATATACGCTTCCGCCACCCGCAATAAGTCTCCCCGAGCCTCACTCCGATGCTCGAAGAGCTGTAGTCTTCAGGAGTCATATCACTCGCTTCGAGGTGATATTTCCACCATCGTTATTATCGTGAGTTAGTAGTATGCCACCCTATCCGCCGTCTTTTTTCATCGGCGTGCATGTAATAAATTGTTGGGCATCCTCCGCTCAACTTTGTATTATATTCAGTACTCCTGGTATTTTTCTTCTGTGACCAAGATATTGTCTACCAGTGAGAAGGAATTCTTCCTTACTGGTCCGTAAAAGGGATTGGTCTCTCAATAATTATTTTATTGAAAAACCGGTCGTGACAGATGACTGCTGGACCACCAAGTCCGATTCGCCATAATACAGGATCCGGCGTATGCCGAGCTCTTTGGCTAGCCGGAGCCCGTGTATGAGCGCCTCGTACTCAGCCACATTGTTGGAGGCGGCGAAGCGGATTTGCAGCGTGTATCTGAGCTTGTCGCCTTTGAGAGAGGTGAGGACGATGCCGGCTCACAAGCCGGGGCGCATCTTGGACCCGTCGAAGTGCATCCGCCAATGAGTAGAGTCGGGAGCCGGCGGTAGGTACTGGGTCTCGGCCCAGTCGAGGAGGAAGTCGGCCAACGCTTGGGACTTGATGGCGGTGCGGGGCTGATAGAATATTGTGTAAGGGGCAAGCGCAATGGCCCATTTAGCCACCCGGCCGGATGCATCCCGGCTGCCTATGATCTCGGCAAGCGGGGCGGTTCACACGACCGTGATGGGATGCTCTTGAAAGTAGGGCTTCAGTTTCTTGGCGGCAAAGTATACTCCATAGCACATCTGCTGGTAGTGTGGGTAGTTTTGCTTTGAGCTGGATCGTACTTCGCTTAGATAATATAACGGCCTCTGGACTAGCTGGGCTCGACCTTCTTCTGGGCGCTGGACCACGACGACTGTACGACTGTACTGACCACTCGGCCAGTTGCGGCAATGTAGAGGAGCATGGGCTCCTTCTCAGTCGGCGCCGCCAGGACAGGTGGAGTGGTCAGCATCTTCTTCAACTCATTGAAGGCTTGGTCTGCTTGGCCATTCCACTCGAAATGAGTGGATTTCTTCATGAGTCGGTACAGGGGGAGAGCCTTCTCTCCTAGCCGGCTGATAAAGCGGTTTAGGGAGGCCAAGCACCCGGTGAACTTCTTAACGTCGCGCAACTTGGGGGGAATCTCCATTCTCTCAATGGCCTTGATTTTCACAGGGTTGCACTCAATGCCGCGTTCGGAGACCAGAAAGCCTAGAAGCTGGCCGGCTGGTACTCCGAACACGCATTTCTCGGGGTTGAGCTTGATCTGGAATCGGCGCAAGTTGGCAAATGTTTCTTTGAGGTCTTCCAGCAGGGTGCGGCACTTTTCTGTCTTCACCACAATATCATCTACTTAGACGTGGGCATTTCTGCCGAGTTGCTTGAGGAGGCATTTCTGCATGCAACGCTGAAAAGTGGCACCGGCATTCCTCAAGCCGAATGTCATAGTCAGGTAACAGAAAGCTCCGAATGGTGTGATGAAGGCGGTCTTCAGGCGGTCTGCTGGGTCCAACTTAATCTGGTGGTATCCTGAGTAGGCATCCAAAAAACTCAACAGCTCGCATCCGGCTGTGGAGTCTATTACTAGATCAATCCGTGGCAGAGCAAACGGATCTTTGGGGTAGGCCTTGTTGAGGCTAGTGTAGTCTATACACATACGCCATTTGTTATTCTTCTTCAACACCAAGACTGGGTTGGCAAGCCACTCTGGGAAAACCACTTCCATAATGAAGCCGGCGGCGAGGAGCCGGGCTATCTCTTCTCCTACGATTCTTCTCTTCTCTTCTGACAGTCTGCGGAGGGGCTGCTTGACCGGCATCGCGTCCGCTCGGACGTGTAATTTGTGCTCGGCGAAATCCTTCGGAACACCCAGCATGTCCTTTGGGGACCATGCAAAGATGTCTCGATTCTCACGGAGGAAGTCGACGAGCTCGCCTTCCTATTTACTGTCCAGGTTCGCACCAATGACTGCAAACCTCTCCGGGTTCTCCGGGTCCAGAGGTATCTCCTTCGTCTCCTTGGCCGGCTGGAAGGAGCCCTGCGCATCATACTCCTTGGGGTTGGGGGACAAGGCCGACTGCTTGCCGGCCATGGCCACAACTCGATCCAGCATCTTCTTCTCTTCTGCCACTACGAGGGACTCGGCCAGTCGGCTGCTGGCTGCAGCACACTCGATGGACTTCTTGTAGTCGCCGGCCACTGTGATGATCCCCTTTGAGCTCGGCATCTTCATCTTCATGTAGGCGTAGTGGGGCACAGCCATGAACTTGGCTAGAGCAGGTCGGCCGAGCAAAGCGTGGTAAGGGCTTTCCAGATCCACTACCTCGAACCAGATCGCTTCTCGGCGAAAGTGATCCTTGTCTCCGAAGAGAACATCCATCTTGATCTTGCCGATCGGGGAACAGGACAGGCCGGGTACGATGCCATGGAAAATGGTCTGGCTCGGCATGGGCTGCTTCGCCTTGAGGTTCAACTTCTCCATGGTGTCGCGGTACAGTATGTTGATACTGCTCCCGCCATCAATCAGAAGCGGGAGAATCGGGCAGCCCGCCTCTCTGTTGCGAGAGTGACATCCAACACCAATGCGTAGGAGCCAGGGGACGGCATCACTTCTGGGTGATCGGCCCGGCTCCAGTTGATAGGCCTTTCAGACCAATGCATGAACTCGGGGCTGTTGGAGGCGACTGCGTTGACCTCTTGATGCTGTCGGTGCCGGCTGCTCTTGTCTTCAACCTGGCTCGTGAGGACGACGTAGGCGGTGTGCTCATCAGAGAACTCATCTTGAATGGCTCCGACTGCTGGTCGAGCACCCGGCCGCTGGGGGGCTGGAGGCGGTGGGCCGGGAGGCGGAGGCGGCACAGCCCCTCGCCTTGGAGATCTGGGTGAGCCAGTGGCACTTTCGGGTCGTGTGGTTGGATGGCTTCGCGCCGCTGTGGAAGTTGCAGGGGCATCGAGAGTCTGCTCGTAGGAGAAGGCCGGCTGCCAAGCCGGCCTGCCGCCCTTCTTCTTGGGAGCGGGCCGCTCTTTGGGCTGCTCGTCTTCGACCGTGGCCACCGTCGAAGTATGCAGCGAGGCGCCACCGTCGACGCACATGGCCTCTGTAGCCTTCTGGAACTCTTGCTCGCCAGACTCGTCGTCCTCGTCATGATCATCGTCTTCTTGCTTCTTGTAACTGCGCCAGGCGGGCTTCTCTTGCTGGTTGTCCTTGTCGCGGCGGCCTCCTTGGCCGCCACGCTTCTTGCCGGATCCCTCAGCACCGTCCTGGCCCTTCTCCTTGTCCCGCCTCTCATACTCGGCCTTTTGCTTTTCAGCAAGCAGCTCGACTTGCCGGCAGTTCTGGAGGTCGTGGCCTTTTGTGCGGTTGATCTTGCAGTACTGCTTGCCGGAGCCACCTGGCTTGTCAGCAGGTGCTAAGGCCCGGCAGGCGACGCACCCGGCAATCTCCTTGCCGGGGTCGTCTGCCTTGACCTTCTTGGCAGCGCCGGTGTTGTCATACCCTTCAATGGCAAGCATGGCCTTGCCCTTGCATTTCCTGTGGCGACGCCGGCCCTAATTCGTCGGGGCGGCGGTTTCTTCATCAGTAGAGTCGGTTTCCGCGCCGGCGTCCTCACCGGGGTACTTCCTTCCCTCTTCAGCCCGGGCGCACCTATCCGCCAGAACATAGAGTTCGGCCACATCCTTAACCTTGGTCATCGCCAGCTCTTCGCGCATCTTGCGGTTCCGCATGTTCTGATGGAACGCGGTGATCACAGCGGCAGGATGAACATCGGGGATGTTGTACTGCACTCGGCTGAATCTCTGGATGTACTTGCGCAGGGTTTCCCCTTCCTTCTAGGGAATGATATGCAGATCACTGGCCTGGCCATGAGCTTGGTGGGCCCCAGTGATGGCGCCAACTAACTCATGGCACAGATCCGATCAATAAGAAATGGAATCCGCCGGCAAGTGCATCAACCAAGACATAACGTTGGGCTTCAGTGCCAATGGGTCAAGCACCTTGTCGTCGCGAGCTCCGGCAGCCTACATCGCGATGGTGTAGATGCTGAGGAACTCGGATGGATGGGTCTTGCTAGTATACTTCTCGCTGATGTCGGGCTCGAACGTGCGGTGGGACGGCCACCGGAACTGCCGCAGCTCACGGGTAAAGGCTGGGCAGCCCACCTCGTAAGGTAGGCCGCCGGAGCCCCCCTACGCTGGGTGGTCCATAGCGGGTCCCGCCCGCTTGTCCGACTGGTGGCGTGTATCACGCTGGCGCTCGATAGTGGTTCGAGCATCTTCGTGACCTCGTTCTCGAAGAACTTTGCGCTGGTCGCAGCGGGTCCGTGGGTCGGACGATGCTATGGAGATGTTATCGCAAGCGTCGTCATGACGAGCCGATGCCCACGGTAGCTGGCAAGGAGGAGGGGAGTGCACCGTGATCGCAGCACCCCCGGTCCTCCCAGCGCTGGCATGTGGTGGCTCGGTGGGGCGCCTGCCCGAGGGTCCCGCCGGTCGTGGATCATCTTTGTTGGCGACGGCGACGAGGCTCCGGATGGTGGCCCTCCACTCCTCGAGCTTCTCCGCAGCAGGAGGGAAGTCAAGGAGCAGCTGCGCACGCGCCAAAGCTTCTGCTGGCGTGGGTGGCTGATACGTCTCCGTCGTATCTACTTTTCCAAACACTTTTGCCCTTGTTTTGGACTCTAACTTGCATGATTTGAATGGAACTAACCCGGACTAACGCTGTTTCAGCAGACTTTCCATGGTGTTATTTATGTGCAGAAACAAAAGTTCTCGGAATGACCTGAAACTCCACGGAACATATTTTTGGAAAATATTAAAAATACTGGAAGAAGAATCCACGTCAGGGGGCCCTCCACTTGTCCACGAGGGTGGGGGCGCGCCTGCCCCCCTGGGCGCGCCCCCTGCCTCGTGGGCCCCCTAACGCTCCACCGACCTCAACTCCAACTCCATATATTTGTGTTCGGGGAGAAAAAAATCAGAGAGAAGGATTCATCACGTTTTACGATACGGAGCCGCCGCCAAGCCCTAAAACCTCTCGGGAGGGCTGATCCGGAGTCCGTTCGGGGCTCCGGAGAGGGGAATCCGTCGCCGTCGTCATCATCAACCATCCTCCATCACTAATTTCATGATGCTCACCGCCGTGCGTGAGTAATTCCATCGTAGGCTTTGTGGATGGTGATGGGTTGGATGAGATTTATCATGTAATCGAGTTAGTTCTGTTAGGGTTTGATCCCTAGTATCCACTATGCTCTGAGATTGATGTTGCTATGACTTTGCTATGCTTAATGCTTGTCACTAGGGCCCGAGTGCCATGATTTCAGATCTGAACCTATTATGTTTTCATGAATATATGTGAGTTCTTGATCCTATCTTGCAAGTCTATAGTCACCTACTATGTGTTATGATCCGGCAACCCCGAAGTGACAATAATCGGGACCACTCCCGGTGATGACCGTAGTTTGAGGAGTTCATCTATTCACCATGTGTTAATGCTTTGGTCCGGTACTCTATTAAAAGTAGGCCTTAATATCCCTTAGTTTCCATTAGGACCCCGCTGCCACAGGAGGGTAGGACAAAAGTTGTCATGCAAGTTCTTTTCCATAAGCACGTATGACTATATTCGGAATACATGCCTACATTACATTGATGAATTGGAGCTAGTTCTGTGTCACCCTATGTTATGACTGTTACATGATGAACCGCATCTGGCATAATTCTCCATCACCGATCCAATGCCTACGAGCTTTTCACATATTGTTCTTCGCTTATTTACTTTTCCGTTGCTACTGTTACAATCACTACAAAACCCAAAAATATTACTTTTGCTACCGTTACCGTTACTTCCATACTACTTTACTACTAAATACTTTGCTGCAGATACTAAGTTATCCAGGTGTGGTTGAATTGACAACTCAACTGCTAATACTTGAGAATATTCTTCGGCTCCCCTTGTGTCGAATCAATAAATTTGGGTTGAATACTCTACCCTCGAAAACTGTTGCGATCCCCTATACTTGTGGGTTATCAAGACTATATTCTGGCGCCGTTGCCCAGGAGCATAGCTCTATTCTTTGAGTCACTTGGGATTTATATTTGCTGGTCACTATCAAGAACTTGAAAGACGCGAAAACAAAAATTTATCCCTCAACTACGAGGGGAGGTAAGGAACTGCCATCTAGCTCTGCACTTGATTCACCTTCTGTTTTGAGTAAGCTTGCGACACCTAAACCTGCTTCTGCTATTAATTCTGATATGTCGCATGTTATTGATGATGCCACTTCTGCTATGCATGATACTTATGATGAAACCACTTCTATGCTTGATAATACTGTGCCACTTGGTGAATTTCTAGATGAACAACTTGCTAGGGTTAGAGAGAATGAAATTATTGAAACAGATAATATTGAAGATAGTGATGATGAAGACTCTCCCCCTAATAAATATGAATTACCTATTGTGCCTGAGGGTTATGTTCTGGATGAAGAATCTGCTAGAGTTATTTTTGCTTGCAATGATAGAAGTGATCTTAAGAAGTTATTAGCTAAATGGAAGGAGCAATCTCTTAATGCTAGAATGAAACCTGACCCTGCTTTTGCTACTGCACCTATCTGTGTTACTGATAAGGATTATGAATTCTCTATTGATCCTGATATAATTACTTTGGTTGACTCTAATCCTTTTTATGGCTATGAATCTAAAACTGTTGTGGCACATCTTACTATATTAAATGATATAACCACCCTGTTCACCAATGATGAGAGAACCCGCTACCTTTATATCCTTAAAATATTTCCATTCTCATTAAAGGGTGATGCTAAGATATGGTTTGATTCTCTTGATCTTGGTTGTGTGCTTAGTCCCCAGGATATGATTTATTACTTCTCTGCTAAATATTTCCCTGCTCATCAGAAACAAGCTGCTTTAAGGAATATATATAGTTTTGTGCAAATTGAAGAAGAGAGTCTCCCACAAGCTTGGGGGAGGCTTCTCCAATTACTTAATGCTTTGCCTGATCATTCTCTGAAGAAAAATGAAATACTTGATATCTTTTATAATGGACTAACTGATGCTTCTAGAGATTACCTGGATAGTTGTGTTGGTTCTGTTTTCAGGGAAAGAACACCGGATGAAGCTGAGATTCTATTGAATAATATGTTGACAAACAAAAATAATTGGACACTTCCTCAGTCAACTCCTGAGCCTATTCCTAAGCCAACTCCGAAGAAAAGAGGTGTTCTATTTCTCAGTCCTGAAGATATGCAGGAGGCAAAGAAATCTATGAAAGAAAAAGGTATTAAAGCTGAAGATGTTAAGAATTTACCTCCTATTGAAGAAATACATGGTCTTAATTTACCGCCTGTTGAAGAAACATATGATCTTAATCCTTCACCTATCGAAGAAACTCATGGTCTTGATAACCCGACACCGGTAGTAAAGGTAAATTCTCTCTATAGATTTGATGAAGGTGATATTCCTCACTATAAGTCTGCTAGACAATGCTTAGAAGAGTTTGATAATTTTATTGTCAAACAAGAAAACTCCAATGCTTATTTTGGTAGACAATTGAAATACAATTCCGATACGCTTGAACACTTGGGTGATTATATGTCTAGAGTTAAAGGTGAACTTAAACTCATTAGCAAACATGCTTCTATGGTTACCACTCAAGTAGAACAAGAACTTAAAGCTCAAAATGATTTGCTCAATGAATTAAATAGTAAGCATAATGATTATGCTGTTAGAGTAGCTACTAGAACTGGTAAAATGACTCAGGAACCTTTGTATCCTGAAGTCCACCCTAAGAGAATTGAGCAAGATTCTCAGAGAAATAATATAGATGCACCTAGTCCTTCTAAAAATAAGAAAAAGAAAAATGATAGGACTTTGCATGCTTCTAGCGAACCTATTGCTGAACCACCTGAGAATCCAAATGATATTTCTATTTCTGATGCTGAAACACAATCTGGTAATGAACATGAACCTAATGAAAATGTTAATGATAATGTCCACGATGATGCTCAACCTAGCAATGATAATGATGTAGAAATTGAACCTGCTGTTGATCTTGATAACCCACAATCAAAGAATCAACGTTATGATAAGAGAGACTTTGTTGCTAGGAAGCATGGCAAGGAAAGAGAACCATGGGTTCAGAAACCCTGCCTTTTCTTCCCAAACCATCCAAGAAAAAGGATGATGAGGATTTTGAGCGTTTGCTGAAGTGATTAGACCTATCTTTTTGCGTATGCGTTTGACTGATATGCTCAAAATGAATCCTTATGCTAAGTATATGAAAGAAATTGTCACTAATAAAAGAAAGATACCGGAAGCTGAAATTTCCACCATGCTTGCTAATTATACTTTTAAGGGTGGAATACCTAAGAAACTTGGAGATCCAGGAGTACCGACTATACCATGCTCCATTAAAATAAACTATGTTAAAACTGCTTTATGTGATCTTGGAGCCGGTGTTAGTGTTATGCCTCTCTGTTTATATCGTAGACTTGATTTGAATAAGTTGACACCTACTGAAATATCTTTGCAAATGGCTGATAAATCAACTGCTATACCTGCCGGTATTTGTGAGGATGTGCCTATTGTGGTTGCAAACGTTACTATTTTAATGGACTTTGTTATTCTTGATATTCCCGAGGACGATAGTATGTCTATTATTCTTGGAAGACCTTTTTTGAATACTGCAGGGGTTGTTATTGATTGCAACAACGGCAATGTCACTTTTCATGTTAATGGCAATGAGCATACGGTACACTTTCCGAGGAAACAACCTCAAGTTCATAGTATAAATTCTATTGGAAAAGTTCCATCAATTATTTTTGGAGGTTTTGAATTTCCTCTTCCTACTGTCAAGAAGAAATATGATATTCTTATTATTGGGGATGTGCATATCCCCGTTGAGGTAACATAGTGTTATTCTAAATTTCTTCGGTTCCATGTTAGTCGGAATGAGTTTGTTAACAAGACTTGATCAACCTTGTTAGTGGATTCCTTTTGATGAGCATGAGATGGATGATGTTAGGAAGCACAACCTTCTGTACCTTCTCTCTACTTTCTGTTATTTAGTTGAAATAAAGTAAAAATAGTATTTTTCTGTCTGTTTTCTGATTTATCCATGCAATATAAAAATACCCCGAAAATAAAAGTTCTCCAAATGCCCTAAAAATGGAGTATGATTTTTTCTGGAATATTTGAGAATATCTGGCACTGAGAACACAGCAGGGGGAGCAAACACCTGGCCACGAGGGTCCAGGGCGCGCCCACCCCTACAGGGCACGCCCCCTGCCTCGTGGGCCCACGGTGGCTCCCCTCCACTTATTCCTGCACCCACACACTTCTTCTTCCTCCCAAAAAAATCACCATCCAGCTCAAGGACGAGTTCTAGCTCATTTTGATGCGATTTTCGATCTCCTTGCTCAAAGCACCTCTCACAAAACTGCTTGGGGAGATTGTTCCTTGGTATGTGACGCCTCCATTGGTCCAATTAGTTTTTGTTCTAGTGCTTTATTCTTTGCAAATTTGTGCTGCCTAGGTGACCATGTTCTTGAGCTTGCATGTCAAATTTATATGGTTCAAGTAGTTCTAATGCTTGATATAGGCTTTAGGCACTTGTAGGAGTGGTTGCTATCAATTTTGTTGAGCTTGGTTCACTTTTATTTGAAGTTACTAAAAATTTCAGAAATTTTCAGAAAATAATGAAGAGATTTTTGAGGGGCTCATCGAGCCGAAGCTCGAAGGAAAAGCAAAGTGAAGAAGCAAAGAGGCCCAAATATAATTTGCCTCGCACCGCGGAGGTCCGGCCGTGTGAACGGCCTTCCAATGATTTCTTGAGAGCAGCCGGGATTTATGATGATTTTTATGAATTGGCTAAGAATGCAGGCCTCACCGACTTCCTCCGCGACCAACGCGAACAGTACCTCTTACTCACCAATACTTTTGTGCAAAACTTCTACTATTATCCTAAGGAATCACCTCCTTCAGTAGAGTTTCATTTATATGATGTGGTTAAGAAGATATCACTAGATGAATTTTGCAAGGTTTGCACAATACCTTTCGAGGGTAATTTAGAGGAACCACATCGTAAAGATGTGGATGGGTTTATTGACACTATTATTGTAGGGGAAACTAGGAAGGTTTCCGATGCAAGAATCACTAGCATACATTTTCCTGTTTTACGCTACTTTGCCATATTTGCTAGTCGTTGCTTAATTGGTCGCGGAAACTGTGGAAACCTTAGTGTTCCTGATATTATTATTTTGTTCCATGGTTTATTCTGTGATAATATTGTTAGTATGGGTGGTATTGTTGCCAAACGGTTAAGTTTGAACCGTACAAAGGGCCCCATCCTTGGAGGTATTTACGCTTCATGCCTTGCTGCACACTATAACATACCTATTAGGCACTATGAAAAAGAAGAAAAATTGCTGCCCACTGTTTATTTAGATTAGAAGAGTATGGTAGCACATGACTTTATTGTTAAGAATAGGGAAGGGGCGCTTAAATACAAATTGTTCTTTGATAAACATCACTGTGAGACTATTACCTTGCCTGCTCCTTATTTGATTTATCTGCAGGTCTGTATCTCGTTCCGTTGGCGGCCATTCACGCCTACCGGAACCCTACATCAGCCACAGAGCCGGAGCCGGAACCACAATTTGAACCTCCATGACAGTCTAATTACCAGTGGGATCCGGAGATGATTGCCAACCAGTGGCAATCATAGTCTTCTTCATCTCAGTACGACCCCAACTACAACTTTGGATATCCGCCAGGCCATCCGTGGCAATAAACCAACTTAGGCCAAAAGCCTAAGTTTGGGCGAGTACGTATTTCTCACCGACATTACATTTATGTTCACGCACTCATTGCTAGTTGTCAGTGCTCGTACTCTTTCACTGTAATATCCATGCTAGTTTATTTTCCTTTTTCTTGCTTTCTTCTTGTGTGTTTAATAAACCTTAAGAAAAACCAAAAAAATTAGTGTAGCTTTTAGTTAGTTTACTTTTCTTGCTGTAGTAGTAATAATTAAAAAGAAAACCCAAAAAGATTTCCCATTCTTCTTTTGCTTGTTGGGAGCTTTCCCATGTAAATAGTTTTATTTCTTTTCTTTTCTTTGGGGGTCGATAGGAGAAGACCATGATTAAACTGTTGAAGTGGCTCTTATATGCATTATTGTTGATTTAACCAAGAGCCCATATTGCCTTGTCTTCTCCTGTTTATTGAATGCTCACAGACTCCAGCTTAGTCCAATGCACGTGCACTCTTATTATTTTCATATCGTTTGGTCGTGCAAGTGAAAGGCAATAATGACGATATATGATGGACTGACTGAGATGAGAGAAGCTGGTATGAACTCGACCTCTTTTTTGTAAATATGATTAGTTCATCGTTCTTGATTCAGCCTATTATGAATAAACATGTTTGCAATGACAATTAGATATCATAGTTGCTCGTGCCATGCTTGATTAGCTATGAGTTATAATGGTTTACCTTGCGTGCCAACATGCTATTAAAATGGTTGTGATGTGGTATAGTGGGGTGGTATCCTCCTTTGAATGATTTAAGTGACTTGACTTGGCACATGTTCACACATGTAGTTGAAACAAATCAACATAGCCTTCACGATATTTATGTTCATGGTGGATTATATCCTACTCATGCTTTCCCTCAATGTTTATTACTTTTAATCCATGTTCATGACTGTTGTCGCTCTCTAGTTGGTCGCTCCCCAGTCTTTTGCTAACCTTCACTTGTACTAAGCGGGAATACCGCTTGTGCATCCAATCCCTTAAACCCCAAAGTTATTCCACGTGAGTCCACTACACCTTCCTATATGCGGTATCTACCTGCCGTTCCAAGTAAATTTGTAAGTGCCAAACTCTAAACTTTCAAATGAAATACTATTTTGTATGCTCGAATAGCTCATGTATCAACTAGGGCTGTCCGTATCCTCCATGCTAGGCCGGTTATTCTCAAGAGGAGTGGACTCCGCTCCTCACTCACGAGAAAATGGCTGGTCACCGGGATGCCCAGTCCCATGCTTTATGCAAACTAAATCAAAATAATTGCAAACAAAACTCCCGCTGGGACTGTTGTTAGTTGGAGGCACTCGTTGTTTCGAGCAAGCCATGGATTGATGCTTGTTGGTGGAGGGGGAGTATAAACTTTACCATTCTATTTGGGAACCGCCTATAATGTGTGTAGCGTGGAAGATATCGCCATCTCTTGGTTGTTATGTTGACAATGAAAGTATGCCGCTCAAAATATTATTTATCTCTATTTCAAAATTGAGCTCTGGCACCTCTACAAATCCCTGCTTCCCTCTGCAAAGGGCCTATCTATTGACTTTCATGTTGAGTCATCACCCTCTTATTAAAAGGCACTAGCCGGAGAGCGCTGCTGTCATTTGCATTCATTACTATTAATTTATATTGGGTATGACTATGACCGGATCTCTTTTACCATGAATTACAATGTCTAGTCAATCCTGGATCTTTAAAGGTGCCCTGCATTTATGTTTTGCGGTGTCAGAAAGGGCTAGCGAGATACCATCTTGTCATATCATATCCTGATTGTTTTGAGAAAGTGTTGTCATCCGAGATTTATTATTATTTCTCGCTAGTTGATTATGCCATTGATATGAGTAAACATGAGACCTAAGAGTTATTATGAATGTGGTTAGTCATAATCTTTGCTGAAAATTTGAATGCTGGCTTTACATATTTGCAACAACAAGAGCAAACAGAGTTTGTAAAAGTTTTTCTTTATCACTTTTAGTTTATCAACTGAATTGCTTGAGGACAAGCAAAGGTTTAAGCTTGTGGGAGTTGATACGTCTCCGTCGTATCTACTTCTCCAAACACTTTTGCCCTTGTTTTGGACTCTAACTTGCATGATTTGGATGGAACTAACCCGGACTGACGCTGTTTTCAGCAGACTTTCCATGGTGTTATTTATGTGTAGAAACAAAAGTTCTCGGAATGACCTGAAACTCCACGGAATATATTTTTGGAAAATATTAAAAATACTGGAAGAAGAATCCACGTCAGGGGGCCCTCCACCTGTCCACGAGGGTGGGGGCGCGCCTGCCCCCCGGGCGTGCCCCCTGCCTCGTGGGCCCCCTGACGCTCCACCGACCTCAACTCCAACTCCATATATTTGTGTCCGGGGAGAAAAAAATCAGAGAGAAGGATTCATCACGTTTTATGATACGGAGCCGCCTCCAAGCCCTAAAACCTCTCGGGAGGGCTGATCCGGAGTCCGTTCGGGGCTCCGGAGAGGGGAATTCGTCGCCGTCGTCATCATCAACCATCCTTCATCACCAATTTCATGATGCTCACCGCCGTGCGTGAGTAATTCCATCGTAGGGTTTCTTGATGGTGATGGGTTGGATGAGATTTATCATGTAATCGAGTTAGTTTTGTTAGGGTTTGATCCCTAGTATCCACTATGCTCTGAGATTGATGTTGCTATGACTTTGCTATGCTTAATGCTTGTCACTACGGCCCGAGTGCCATGATTTCAGATCTGAACCTATTATGTTTTCATGAATATATGTGAGTTCTTGATCCTATCTTGCAAGTCTATAGTCACCTACTATGTGTTATGATCCGGCAACCCCGAAGTGACAATAATCGGGACCACTCCCGATGATGACCGTAGTTTGAGGAGTTCATGTATTCACTATGTGTTAATACTTTGGTCCGGTACTCTATTAAAAGGAGGCCTTAATATCCCTTAGTTTCCTTTAGGACCCCGCTGCCACGGGAGGGTAGGACAAAAGTTGTCATGCAAGTTCTTTTCCATAAGCACGTATGACTATATTCGGAATACATGCCTACATTACATTGATGAATTCGAGCTAGTTCTGTGTCACCCTATGTTATGACTGTTACATGAGGAACCGCATCTGGCATAATTCTCCATCACCGATCCAATGCCTACGAGCTTTTCACATATTGTTCTTCGCTTATTTACTTTTCCGTTGCTACTGTTACAATCACTACAAAACCCAAAAATATTACTTTTTCTACCGTTACCGTTACTTCCATACTACTTGTAACACCCCAAAAATTTTATTTGGTTTTATTAATTTCCTTTCTATGGGAAGGAGGTTATTTAAATTTTTTTAAAACCTCTCTTTCTCAAAACCTTTAAGGCAAGTATTTTTTGTGTGTTTTTCTCAACATCTACTTTGGTCTTGAGGGCTTTACATCTTGTGTTGACTCAACACAAATATTTTCTTTGGGAAAGTTTTTGAAATCTTTTCTTTAAAAATAACCCTATGACTTATGGATTGGTTCTTCCTCATTCAAAAATTTTCTTGCCATGACCTAGGTTGAAAATTTTTCTTCCAAAACCCCTCCCTCCACTTTGGGTCAAGCCAAGCATCCTATTCCAGCAAGTCTCAAACCCTTTTAAATTTTATTCCTATTTATTTTATCCTCAAAACAATTTCTGTCATTTATTTTGAACCTTGGTGAGTTACAAAGGAACCACCAGATCCCTTTTGAGTTTTGGTTCGAAACAAACTCCTCTGACTAGTGCTTAGTACCCTCAACCTAGATCCATCAAGATCCACTGGTCCACAATTCAAATTTTTCAAAATGTGCTTGCTGCAAGTTGGACCATATTTGCCATTTTTGGTGAAATTCATTTGTTTTCTTTTCCTAAAAATCTGAGAAAAATCAGGCAGCCTCTAGATGCGTCAAGAGGTCACCTCACCAAGTCCCAGCTCCAGAAAAATTTTCCTCGTGCCCAAAACATTTCGTCGAACAGGTGGCGTGCACTGTTCCTGTCAAATTCAGAGTTTCAGTGATCAGTTTCAGTCATCAGTGTCGTTTTCTTCAGAGCCTCACGTCGATCTCGCCAGTAACTGCAGTGGCGCCTTGCTCCCTGTTCCCCCTTCTTATCCACTGCACCGCACAGTCTCCTGGATGGTTGCGAGCGTCGGCGGTGAGCTGGGAGAGGTGCATCGCTCCCGTGAGCGGCGGCAGCAGCACTTGCTGCGGCTGCCAGAGAGGCGCAGCGAGGGACGGCGCCGTCCAGCACCGCCCACACCACCAGAAGCCTACGCGTGGCCGTCTTCTTCCCCGTGCGTCCTGCAGCACAGTCGCCGTGGCCTGAGAGGCACAGAGCATGCTCTCTGCCGCCGACGGGCCCGTGAGGCCGTTCCGTTGAGGACTTGGACTATCACCCAAGCCATACCAAATTTAGCCCTTGAACGGAACCAGTGGACCATCACGATGATGCCCAATCACCTAAACCTCCAGCCCGACCACTGCCTCGCCGTAATCGCCCACCGGAGTTATCCCGTTTTCGGCAACCGCCTCGGGCCGGCTATAAATAGCGACCCCGAGCTCGCCTTCAACCCAGCACCACCCCTACACCTCACCAGAACCGCGCCCAGCCACTAGGAGGACCTCGAGGAGGCCTTCTTCCCCGACTTCGGCCGCCCCGATCCGCTTCGGGCTCCGGCACGATTCTCTCCGGTGAGGGCACCCCCGCCTCCCAAACCTTGCCAGTAGCCTCCTAGTGCTCCCACTCTTCTGACCCTAGCCTCAATTTGGCGTCTGCAGCCCTCCCCGGCGAGATCCATCACCGCCCGAACCACCGTCCGCCGGAGTGGAGGCCGCCGTCGACGTGGTGCTCGCCGACGACCAACTCCACCACCCACAGACGTGGAAGGACACCGTGAATGTACCCTCCGATCCCCCTACCTCGCCGTGGATCAACGCCGGCGACCACCGCGAGCCTCGGCGCCGGCGAGCTCTGTTTCAAAGATTGAACCTGACGGGTGGCACCCCCTCGTCAGTCTCTCTCTCTTATTCGAACCGTTTTCTGAAAGCGCCTTCGGGCAAAGTACGTTTTCCTTCTGGGCTGGCGTATTTCCAACCGAAACGTTTTCTGCTTTTTCAAACTAGCCCCTGGGTCTTTTCTGTTTCATCACAGATTAGTCCCTGGACTAAAACCTTTATAACTTTTAAACAAAAGATGATTTTGAGTTGATTCTTTTTCTGTCATCTTTGTTTTTCTGTCTAGTTTTTTATCATATTTATTTGAAAAATATTTGGAATAAGTTTTATACACACACGGTATTTACGTTAGTATGCGATTTCTTTATACCGTAGATACCGGAGGAGGTGACGGAACCGCGAACTTCGCCGAGCTAGACTCCGACTACTCCGAACCAGGCAAGCATGTTTGAACCTTTGATATGATGAGTGTTTTGCATGTTTGCTTGAATAGTTATTGCATGGCATGTTTATATGAGCATCAGTGAGTGTTATATTGCATGCAAGGCAACTACCAGTATGCTTGGAAACATGATGTGATCTCTTGATGGGAGATAACATGATCATGTGGTGACATGAAAGGTGGTAAGATGGTATTGTTGAAGCATGCCAGTCTTATGTCAACCATTAAACTCCAGTGTTAACGTGGATCAAGCCACGTTACCGTCCATCCCCTTTTCGTGCTGCCACATGTTTTCTGCAAAGAATACGGTGTAGTAAGTTGCAAACCTCTTTCCTTGTACACACCAAATAGAGGGGCCGTGATGGCGGTTCCATGGCCCTGGATTAAAGCCCGTCATCCGGTCAGGGGGCATGGGTGTTTCCGGTTGGGACCGAGAGGGGGGCACCCCTTAGAGCGCGCGATATAAATTTGATACCATGCTACGCGAGGTTGTAGCCTCCCCGTCTTAAGGTTTTTCTTGAACTATGCCTAGGGTGATTCCTGGCAGCGGAATGTGGAATGGGTGTGTACTGGTCAGATTTGTTTCTCCTAAAATACCGTAAACGGAACTAGTCCTTTGTGACTACTGAAATCCATTGGCTGTGGTTAAGAAGTACAAACTCTGCAGAGTCAAAACCCATCCGAGTAACTGTGTCCATGGTCAAGGATCTTGGTCAACATATCCATATCCGTATCAGTATCAGTCTCAACGTCCGTCTCAACGTCAGTCTCAGTGTCAGTCTCAGTGAAAATCCTCGGTTAACAAACATGAGTGGTAAACCAGGTTGAATGTTATTCCTGTGGATGGACTAACCAGTTTATTATTACGTACATGAGTATTTCCTTGAGATGAATTAAATTCATGAGCTACTTGAATTCGAATAATGAAATATAAGCCCTATATGTGATGTCGCTCAGACGTCCGACTGTGGCACTCTTGTTATTTACCTTTGATATAAGCCCTTTATGTGATGTCGCTCAGACGTCCGACTGTGGCACTCTTGTTATTTACTTTTGATATAAGCCCTTTATGTGATGTCGCTTAGACGTCCAACTGTGGCACTCTTGTTATTTACTTTTGATATAAGCCCTTTATGTGATGTCGCTCAGACGTCCGACTGTGGAACTCTTGTTATTTACTTTTGATATAAGCCCTTTATGTGATGTCGCTCAGACGTCCGACTGTGGCACGCATTGTCGTTTATATTCCAATATGAGCCCTTTATGTGGTGTCGCCCTGACGCCCGACTGCGGCATTGTTAGTTTATTTTACCTTTTGAGGCGTCGCTTCAGACACTCGATTGGTCTTCAGTTAT
>NC_057814.1:179589185-179594732 GCF_018294505.1 Triticum aestivum
ACGTCCGACTGTGGAACTCTTGTTATTTACTTTTGATATAAGCCCTTTATGTGATGTCGCTCAGACGTCCGACTGTGGCACTCTTGTTATTTACTTTTGATATAAGCCCTTTATGTGATGTCACTCAGACGTCCGACTGTGGCACTCTTGTTATTTACTTTTGATATAAGCCCTTTATGTGATGTCGCTCAGACGTCCGACTGTGGCACTATTGTTATTTACTATTGATATAAGCCTTTTATGTGATGTCGCTCAAACGTCCGACTGTGGCACGCACTGTCATTTATATTCCAATATGAGCCCTTTATGTGGTGTCGCCCTGATGCCCGACTGCGGCATTGTTAATTTATTTTTACCTTTGGAGGCGTCGCTTCAGACACCCGATCGGTCTTCAGTTATTTCATTGGGATTTCGGGAGGACTACCGCCTGACTTCCTTTTTATTTATCATGCAGTGCAATTTTATTATCTGAGTGCGCATTACTAATCTGCTCATGTGCATCATGTTTGCATTTGTTATATCTTATGTCCAAACTGTCTTGCGAGTACTTTCAAAGTACTCACCTGGCTTGTTGATTTGGCCAGATGTTGACGAAGGCGATCTTATGGATGAAGAGTTCGATAGCGAGTCTGACGCCTAGAGGAGTCCCAGTCAGTCCCGTGCGATCCTGGAATTGGTCACTTGTATTATATACGCTTCTGCTACCCAGAATAAAAGTCATCGAGCCTCACTCCGGCGCTCGATGAGTTGTAAGATTTAGGAGTCACGTCACCCACTTCACTGTGACATATCCACCACCACTTTTATTACGAGTCAGTAGTTATGCCACCATACACCTTTGTGTCATATCCGCCTTTATGTATAATATCGGCATGCTTGTAATAATTTGTTGAGCAGCCTCAGCTCAACCCTGTATAATATTTAGTACTTCTGGATTTCTGTATCAAGGATTTATCTACCAGTAAGAAGGGTTCTTCTATACTGGTCCGATAAAAGGGTCGGTTTCTCAATAAACGTTTTATTGGAAAATCGGTCCTAACACTACTTTGCTACTAAATGCTTTGTTGCAGATACTAAGTTATCCAGGTGTGGTTGAATTGACAACTCAACTGCTAATACTTGAGAATATTCTTTGGCTCCCCTTGTGTCGAATCAATAAATTTGGGTTGAATACTCTACCCTCGAAAACTGTTGCGATCGCCTATACTTGTGGGTTATCAATTGTGGTGACAGCTGCGTGGACTGTGGCACGCTTCGACTTCTAACCATGTTAGAAGGAGCTCTATCACGACCCAGCAGCTGCGCGCCATTTTCGCCAGCACTTCGGCGGGCATGCTGAACTCATTCGTCCCGCGGACGATGCACGGGGCTCTTCCCACTGTGGTGTTCGTGGTGTTCAACGCGGTGACGCTGCTCGTTGCGCGCACCCTGGGAAGAGCGCGCTGTGGGCGCCGGCGTGGGCGTCCTGGAGGTTGCTGCACCACCCGGGGGTGGCACAACGACACTCCTCGAGGGCCCCGCGCCGCCTGTGGGGGACCCAGCTCCGTCTTTGGATCTAGCGACGTGCGGCTGGTCGTCTGGCACGCGAACGACGCCGCTCGCTAGGCTCTGAATGCCAGGGCGATGCTGGTGCTCGCGGACCGCGGCCCGGGTCCTGTCCGTGACCGGTCCGCTGCTCGTCCGCACTAGCACGGGACGTTCGGCTCCCAACGAGCCGATCGCCATGGCCGTCTTCTTCTTGGGAGCCATGGTGATGAAGAAACGCTAGGCTAACTACTAGACCAGATTCTCAAAATTGCGCCCCCTACCTGGCGCGCCAAAGATGTCGGTGTGGAACGACACCTATGGGATCACAAGAATCCCTACTACGGTTGCCGGGGCGCAGGGTTGCAAGAAGAGGAGGATTAGTAATCAACACAAGGATCGTTTACCCAGGTTCGGGCCGCGAGGATGCGTAAAACCCTAGTCCTGCTTTGGTGGATGTATTTCAGAGAGTTCTTGAACTCTCGAACTAGCTATGGTGGGTGCGTGGTTCCAAAGAGCCGAATCCTTTTCCAGTATGCCATGGGCCTCCTTTTATAGTCAAAAGGGGCTGCCACAGTGGCACACAGGAGGTGGAAAGGCGTACAGTGCTACGAGCTTATTGCTCGTATTATAGGACAAGACACATTTTATGCGCCACTGAGGTGTCCCCTAGTTTTATCGGGGACGGGGGTGAGGCCCGTCCTATCCGCCGCCACTCCTCCTCGCTTTGACACACGCCCTGGCCAGCGATGCGTGCCGCGCCATGTAGGCAGGCAGGCAGCTAAGGTGGCACGGTGGTAGGGTCTTCACGAAGCTCTGCATGCCGCCATGCAGGCGCTTGATGAGTTGGCCTAGGAGCTGCATGTTGCCACGCAGGTGCCTGCCCAGTTGGTTGGGCTGGCAGTTGCATGCGAATGATGGTGGAGACTTAGCTGGTGCGGGCCTAGCAGTGGCCCTGCTGGTGTCTGTGGTGAGAGCCTTGCCGGGTGGCCCGGCAAGGGTCTTGCCGTGGCGCGCTGTCGCCCCCGGCAAGGGTCTTGCCGGGGGTCTTGTGGCTCTCCTCGACCAGGATCTTGCTGAGGACCCTTGTCTTTTAATCCTCATCTGATCTTGAACATTCCTTGTCTTCAAAAAGATCTGCATGCCACCATGGAGGTGCCTCCCGAGCCATAGTTCCAACGTGGTTGGTTGAGTTGGAACCCGTTGGCTCGAGGGTGGCTCACTCCGCTGGCGTGGGCGAGCCGCCCCGGCAAGGGCCTTGCCGGGGCTGCTGAGGCTGCCCTCGGCAAGGATCTTGCCGGGGGAACCTGCTTCGCCTCTCTGCTTCTTCGTGGTCTCGGTCTTGGCGTTGCTCTGGCCGTCTTGGGCTTTGGTTGTACCTTGGTTCACCTCCCTTGTTCTGCTTGGTGTGGCCGCGGGCGTGGCTCCGACTGTCCGTGCACAGGTAAAGGGGTACAAAGATGCGCCCCTTCTTTTGTACTCCGACCCAGCCATGTACACGAGCCCTGGCCGTACGTACGCGCGAGTAGGCGTTCGAGACCCCGCCCGTATGTACGTACGTGGCCGTATTTACTTTCTTGCACCTGGCCGCTGTACGTACGTGTACATGCTACGTGCGCGCCTCTACATCGACCAGTATGTACGTACACGTTTGCGACCAGAATGACAATGCTACGTACGCTTCGACCAGGTGGGTCCCGACTGTCAGGCACTTCCTTGCGTGCGAAGATGTAGCTGGTGGGTCCCAGCAGTCAGGGGGCGAATCGTATTTTTTTGCCCGGACGCACTTCCTTGCGTGCGAAGATGTAGCTGGTGGGTCCCAGCAGTCAGGGGGAAACGTCTTTTTGCGAAATACGGTGGCCCATCCGGTGGGTCCCCGCTGTCAGGTGGAGGAATAATTATTTTGCACGTAATAAGGAGGCACTTCCTTGCTGCAGCCGTGGACCCAGCTGTCAGCCTCTCCACGTACAGTCCACGTCCGATGGAAGCCGTTCCTTGACCACGTTGACCACGCCGCGCCGAGAGCACCAGGGCGGTAGACGACGGCGAGTCCTAGGAAGGGGTCGACGCGGAGCCGGGGAAGACGCGGCAGTGGATGCCCACGCGTAGAGGAGTACGAGGGTTCACTGGTTCGCTGCGGTGTGATGCTGCCGTCGCTGCAGAATAACAAGGGGTGTGGGTGAGTAGAGGGATGGCCTGGCCAGCGGTGGGAATAGTAGGGGGCGGTGACGCCTCCGCGGCAGCACAGCCGGCCACGGGAGGCAGGAGCATGCGGCACGACCGGCGCTACTTTGGGCGGCTGGAGCAACAAGACCAGAGGTTGAAGAAGCACTACGGCCGTTGGATGGACATCGTACGCTCACTGGAGCTAGAATCATTCATATTGACTAAGTTGACAAGGCACTCCTTCCCCGTCAACTTAGTAGGCCCACAAGTGAGCCTCCCACCAAGGTGGGTCCCAACTAGCAGGGTTGAGTATTCATTTTTTTGTGCGTAATAAGGAGGCACTTCCTTGCGTGCGAAGATATAGCTGGTGGGTCCGACCTGTCAGCGGTGGGAACATTTTTGTCACGAAATACAGAGGCCCTTCCGGTGGGTCCCAGCTGTCAGGTGGAGGAATCATTATTTTGCGCGTAATAAGGAGGCATTTCCTTGCGTGCGGCCGTGGACCCAGCTGTCAGCCTCTCCATGCACAGTCTACTCCTGATGGTGTCGTTCGTTGACCACATTGACCACTCCGCGCCGAGCGCTTCCAAGGTGGTGGACGACGGCGAGGCCCCGGACAGCAACGAGCTGGAGATGGGAAGATCCGGGAGTAGAGTCGTAGATGGAGAGGTGTACGAGGGTTAACTGCTTCTAGTGCGGTGTGGTTCGGCAGTCGGTGGAGAAGAACAGGAGGTGTGGAGGGGTGGAGGGATGGCCTGGCCAACGGTGGAGTAGCGCTTCATAGCGAAGCGTGCTAAGCAGAGCTGCTAGCAGCAGGAGGCGGGAGTAGGTGGTCCCAGCGGCGCTGGAGGAAGAAGACGAGAGATTGAAGATGGATGCCGATCGTTGGATGTAAATCCAACGGCTAACGATGTGAGAAGCATTTGTTGACTAAGTTGACAATGACTTGCATTGGCTTCGGCCTATTGGCCCACATTTCAGCCTCCAAAAATGAGGCACGTATCAACCCATTTTTTCAGAATTTACAGTCTTTTTTTTCGGGGTAGAATTTACAGTCCATTTGATCTCTTTTTTTTTGAATTACACTCCATTAGATGGGCTGGGTGAACAAATAATGTAGCGTCCATGCGGCCCATTTATTTTTTTCCTAAAAAATTACAGGTCATTTGCACTTTCTCGAAATACACAATATTGCTGGGCTGATTCTAATTATAATGTTGGGGTGTGCGCAACAATGTTATCAAAAAATAAACAGGGGCTGAGCATTTTGTTATATATATATTTTTAAATAATAAGTGATTTATTATTACATTGGTCCTTAAATCTTACCAAGCTTTTGTACACAATCACCAGGATTTTCATTGCCAAAAAAATCCAGGATTTTATTGTTAAGAAATTATTTTTATAAGTTCACAAGATGTGGGATATTGTTTTCTTACATATGTAAGTATCTGTTAAATATATGATGACAATAACAATGATATATAATAACATATAAAATAATTTAAATATATATAATATAGTTAGAAGGGAAACATAAGTTGGACCAGGCGTTCCTATTCTTATATAGAAAAATAGAATAGACCTCTGCGTTTTCTTCAAAAAAATAATAGATAAATTGGGTTGTCGATGTTTCTGGAAAAATCACTACAGGAAACAGCTACTTTGCCGTCTGCCATGGCGGACGGCAAAGGCTCGAAAGGCGGACGGCAAAGACCTTTGCCGTTAGCCGCGGACGGCAAAAGGCTCCGGCAAAGAAGGCTACGGTAAACAGCTGCTTTGCCGTCTGCTTCCTGGCGGCGGACGGCAAAGGCTCTTTGCCGTCTGCGGCGGACGGCAAAGAGGGCGGACGGCAAT
>NC_057814.1:179595294-179602742 GCF_018294505.1 Triticum aestivum
ATATATATATTACAATGCAAAGTGTCATGAAGATAGCAAGCTAGATACAATGCAAAGTTTCATCAAAGGAAAAGCAAGCACTCCATCATAGCTAGCTAGCTTCCATCAAGTGAATGAAATCTGCAAAATGGTAAATAAGAAAGTTAGAAATAGGTGACTAGAACAAGAAGAAGACTAGAACAAGAAGTATATGTCATTTATGAGCTAACTTAGGTGAAATGGATCATATATGAGCTAACTAAGTTGAAATGGGTTGTTTATGAGCTAACTTAGTTGAAATGGATCATTTATGAGCTAACTTAGTTGAAATGGGTCGTTTATGAGCTAACTAAGGTGAAGGGCATCGTTTTTGAGCTAAGTAAGGTGAAATGGGTCATTTTGGAGCTAACCTAGTTGAAATGGATCGTTTTTGAGCTAACTTAGTTGAAATGGATCGTTTTTGAGGTAAGTAAGGTGAAATGGATCGTTTTTTAGCTCACTTAGGTCAAATGGATCGTTTTTGAGCTAACTTAGTTGAAATGGATCGTTTTTGAGCTAACTTTGTTGAAATGGATCATTTTTGAGCTAATTTAGTTGAAATGGATCGTTTTTGAGCTAACTTAGGTGAAATGGATCATTTATGAGCTAATTTAGTTGAAATGGATCTTTTTGAGCTAACTTAGGTGAAATGGGTCGTTTATGAGCTAACCTAGATGAAATGGGTCGTTTATGAGCTAACCTAGGTGAAATGGGTCGTTTATGAGCTAACCTAGGTGAAATGGGTCGTTTATGAGTTAACCTAGGTGAAATGGGTCGTTTATGAGCTAATTATGCAATTTTTGACATAAGTAAGCTAAGTACATATCGTTTTAGAGCTAACTTAGGTAAAATGGATGGTTTATGAGGTCAGTAAGCTTATTAAGTCATTTTGGAGGAAAAGAAGCTAACTCTAGGTCATTATGGTAAGCATATTGGAGGAAATAAAGCTAAGTCTAGGTCTTTATGCATTTGTTAAGCAAAACACTAGAGAAACTTACCGTGATCAGGGAGGTGTAGGAGCGGGCTGGCTAGTGCCGATAGCTGGAGAAGGATCATGCGATGCGTTTCTGGAGTTAAGCTGCACCAAAGATCATTTCCAATGTCTCGTTAGCATTATGACACTCAAATGTTAAGACTAGCAAGTAATGTCCATTCAAATTAAACTCACCGTGGTCCCAGGAGCAATCACTGGCATCGGCGGAGCGGTCTGACCGGTCTTCTCGCACACAGACTGCACATTTGGTTTTGACGACTCAGTCATACTAGTTAGTAATGAGACAAACACTACATGAATGTTTTGGCTAATCTGCAGAAGAAACTTACCACAAGGAGCTCGTACATGGCCCTTGCCTGCATGTCATTCCGTGCCCTCTCCTCCTCCATCATCTTTGTCGTCCTCTCCTCCAACTCCCGCTGCCTCTCCGCCGCCTCCGCCAGAAGTTTCTCCGTTCTATCTCTCTCACTCTGTATAGCAGCCTGCAACACCACTCACATGACCATTTGTAATCATTGATGGAAGCGCACACAATGTAATGGAGAAAGATAGCTGAGTACGTATCACTAACCTTGATGGCGAGTTGCACTGGCCGTTCACGAGGCCTTATCTCAGGAGCGGAGCTCGACTGGCGCGCCTTGATCTCCGGGAGAGTGCTAGGACAACGGATAAGTCCATCCCCAATGGCTATGGAGCCATGGGACCTCCCGCCACCAGATATCATCACCAGCTCTGGATCAATGGGACTCTGGCTCGGGTTAAAGTCCTCCCCTTTCCTCGCCTTCCCCTCATCTCTATATCTCACGAGCTTGTTGTGGGAGGAGATGTTGGTGAAGTTGTTTGCATCATCGAGGTCAGACTGAGAGAAAGCCTTGACTTTCTTGTAAGAGCCAGTGTGGGCCATGGCATACAGGTCGTACACCTCTGGCACCTTATCCGCCTTATTGTGGCGTGCCTGAAAGAGAGAAACAATGAAAATTAGTAACTAAAGGGCTCAAGCTAGCATGATGAATGAATTGCATGAATCATGAAGCAAACCACATACCCAGTTGCGCCCGAACTGATATAAGTTGGAGCTGCCTTGATGGTGTGGCACACCTTCCATTTGGGCACGTTTGTCCTTGGCCTGGCTGTGGAGGGCTAGCCATTCTTGTGAGCACCACTCATCAACCAACACCTCCCAACAATCCATCCGATCCGCACACCATCTCGGAGGCGCCTAAGTTAGCAAATAGAAACTTGAGCGCTACGGCTAAGAATTACTAAATGAAGGAACTTAAGTAGAAGGCCTTAAGAATTACCTTCATGTACTGCTCCTTACTCAGGAACTTATCGCGGCACGCCGGCTTGGTCTTCTTGATACCACGCAAGGCGTAGTAGTCTCGAACAGCCTGCACCCGAGCCTCGTGCCGTAAGTTCTGGAGTAGGCGCTTGCAGACGTTCTAGATAACATTTGCGCACTCCTCCTCGTATCCCTCCTCACACCTGTAGAATGTCTGCAATCAAATGAGACAATATTGATTAGTACAATTAATAACTAGCTAGTTGAAGATTTTGAAATGTGTAAAGGAGAAATTACCCAGAACGTCCTGATCACCAGGTCTGCCCTCGTGTCGCACACGACACCGTCGATAATGACATCCGGCGGGGCCGGGGCAGCCACGTAGTGCTCCCAGCTCAACCCAAGCTCTGGAAGCCGACCCTCACCAGGCAACGTGACAAACCCCGGGAAGTTTTGCCGGCAAAGAACTCCAAGGACGGAGTTGGGCCGGCGGACACTATGATGGTGGTCCCAACCCCTGCAGCATGACAAGGCCAACGCATTAGTTATTTGAAGAAACGTGAATGCAGAAGGTACAAAAATATTAAATGCACTTACGTACCTCTCCCCATCAGGGAAGATCAACCACCTCTGCTCGCGGGTCGCCGGCACGGACGGGAGCCGTGTAGCACCACGCTGGTAGACGGTGTCACCCTCCTCCTCAAGATCAGTCGGCTCCCCGCCATCATCAGCATGGCCACTCGGCTCCTCGGGCTGATCCGGCCAGGTACCCCATCCGGACGTGTGCTCCTCCGGGGTCTCGTGGGCCGAACTCTCGTGGGCCGAAGGCCAGTCGACCCGAGGCTCGTGGGCCCAAGACCCGTGGACCGGAGGCTCATGGACCGGAGTCCGTGTAGCCTCCTCCTCGGACGAGTCCACCCTAGCAGTCACGTGCTCGGGTGAAACAACTGGGGGTGGCGGCGAGGAAGGCTCCCTAGCAGTCACCCTACCTCCTCTCCCGCGACCACGTGCCCCACCTCCTCTCTTCCTACCTCGTCCCTTGCTGGGCACCGCGGTGGGCGAAGAAGGGCCCGGCGGTGTGGACATACTGTCTAGCAACGCTCGGCGAAGAGGTACGTCTGGAATCGAAGACCTCAGACCACGCGCCGAGGAAGAAGGGGCCTTGGCGCGCTCCCGACCAGCGCCCACCATCTTTCAACACCTGCCATGACAAATAGTAAACGAAATTAGTACAACATAAAAAAAAGACCGACATGAATAATAATATGTGTATCACTTAAGTGTATCATCATCAAGTACAACATTAAAAAATTTAATACCTGACACTACTAATAATCTCGATCAGTATCATCAATAAATGCATAATCATCATCATCACTATAATCAATGACGGGCTCATAGGGTTCATTGGCATCAACATGTGCAAGACCACCTTGACGTAATCGGTCAAGCAATGACAGGTCATCCGCAGCAGTAACCTCTTCTTGTTCCGGCTCTTCTTGTTCCTCCTCTGGGGTGATGTCGGATTCACTGTCACTGTCTACTTCAATGTTTTGGGGTGAAGTATAGCGGTTCTTGAAACGCTTTTTCGAAAGACGTGTCTCTCGGAAGAATTCTCCTTCATATGTGTCTGGGTTAATGTGAGGTTCATAATCCTCTTCCTTTGGGGGAGATAGTCTAGCACGTGGCGGCACTTCATAAACGACATCCCAACCTTTCAGATTTGGATTAGTTTGGCAGGCCCACGGTAGATAGAATACTTGGGTCGCCTGTTGAGCCGTAATATAGACATCAGGAACATCTAAATGGGTGCTTTGGTTGATTTCAACTAGCCCTATATGTTCATGAGTTCTTCTAGTCTCCTTCGGCTGAAACCAATAACATTTGAAGACTACGACATTCGGTGGGTTTTCACCATAGAATAGAAGTTCATAAATTGCTTCAACTCTCCCATAATACTCGGTACCTCCTTCGCCGATAGCAGATACACAACAATTTGTAGACTTTCGGTCGGCCATAGATAGCTCTTTGCCATAGGTACGAAAGCGATACCCGTTGATGTCTTATTTGTCAAATGAACGGACCTTCTAGTCAAAACCATTAGCGACTTGTCTCAATTCGGTGTCCATAGACTCTGAATTAGCCTACAAGTTTAATATGAAAGGATTGTTGCATTACGCACAAATTAGCGAATGAAACCGGGATAGCCGCCTACAAATTAGCCTACAAGTCTAATAGAAATTACCGTTTGTTTGAACCAAGAGATGAAACCGGGATAGCCGCCACCTTGCTTTGCGAGAAGCTCATACTCTTCGACAGAATCCTTTTGGATCACCGCTCCATACGAGAATAAGGCGACGTATCGACTGTATGAAATATCCAGGAATAAGAGCAGTTCAAAGGAAATAGAAGTTGCGAAACTATGTACCGAGAACTTACTCGATGTACGGCCGCACTTCTATCAGGTTGTTGAAGATATACAACGAAATGGTCCGCCATTGTTCGTTATCCAAAGATACTGGATTTGAAACACTGGCTGGTGCGAGATTCCCTTTGAATAGGCTGAGGTTGGATCCACCCTTTTTAGGGTCGTCAGCATTGTACCGAGGCTTCGGATTATGCAAATGACGATTTTTGGCTTCGTAGTGTGCTGTCACGAAGTTTGCCGCCTCCTCAGTGATGAATGCCTCAGCCATCGATGCTTCAATTCTACGTTTATTTTTACATTTTTGTCGAAGCGTCTTCTGCATCTTCTCAGTTGGGTAGCACCAACGATTTTGCATGGGCCCCCCCAATCTTGCCTCGGTCGGGTGATGCAAAATCAAATGTTGCATTGGATTAAAGAAGCCCGGTGGAAAGATCTTCTCTAACTTGCAGATCAACTCCAGCGCCAACTCTTCCATTTCTTCTAGCACGCTAGGCGATAGTTCTTTCGCACAAAGAACACGGAAGAAATAGCTGAGTTCTGCCAGTACTAGCCATTCATCCTCAGGGATGAAGCCACGCAACATCACCGGCATTACCCGCTCAATACATATGTGCCAATCATGACTCTTGAGACCAAATATCTTCAATTTATCAAGACTGGCTCCCCTGTGTAGATTCGCTGCATACCCATCGGGGAACATCAACTGCATTTTCACCCACAAGATAATTTCCCTCATAGCCGGCCTTCCAAGATTGAACCATGCCTTTGGCTTCGTCCAGTTCTGCTTTCCTTTCGGTTCTTTCATGTTTTGTAACGGCCTATCACATAGCGCCTCCAGATCGACTCTAGCCTTGGTATTATCCTTTGACTTCCCATCTATGCCGAACAATGTACCAAAAAGTGCCTCGGCGATATTCTTCTCAGTGTGCATCACGTCGATGTTGTGTGGGCAAAGGAGGTCTTTGAAGTAAGGCAGATCCCATAAGCATGTTTTGTGAGTCCAGGCGTGCTTAGAATTATACCCCTTGAAGTACCCTGGACGCTCGGGATCTGGCTCGAGAGCGTTTAACTGATCCAGGGTCTGTTGGCCTGTCAATGCATGTGGTGCAGAGTTTTTGACAACTCTACCTCTGATGAAGTTCTTCTTGTCTTTCCTGAACTTATGGCGAGGATTCAGGAACTCTCTATGCATGTCGAAGCAAGAAAACTTGCGACCGGCCTGAAGCCAACGAAACTCAAGAGCTCCCTTGCATGTGGGGCACGGGAACCTTCCATGCACACACCAGCCAACGAATAGCGCATACGCCGGCAAGTCATGCGTCGAGTACATGTACCAGACACGCATTATGAAGTTCCGTTTGCTATAGGCATCGTATGTCTTGAACCCATTATCCCAGGCTTCTTGCAATTCTTCCTTAAGCGGTTGCATGTAGACATTCATATTTTTCCCCGGATAGTTGGGCCTTGGAATTATCAACGTCAGGAAAATGTTCTTTCTTTGCATAATCTGTCCGGGGGGGAGATTGAGTGGAAAGACAAATACGGGCCAACAACTGTATTGGGCTGCCGTCATACCAAACACACTGAACCCATCCGTGCTGATGCCGACTCGAGGATGCCTCGGATCTGCCGCTTTGTCACCATGTAATTCATCAAACTTTTTCCACGCAACACCATCCGATGTGTGTACAATCATCAGATTCCCATCTGCATCTAGTTTGGTTCTTTTGCCCGTTTTGTGCCATGTCATCTGTCTGGCCGTCTCTTCGACCATGAAAAGACGTTGAAGTCTTGGTATGATTGGCATATACCGAAGAACACTAACGGGGATTTTGGTCTGTGTCTTCTCACCCATACCGTTGTGTACCACAACATACCTGGAAGACTTGCAAATGGGACAACAGTTCAAGTCCGCATAGTCAAGCCTAAACAAGACACATCCTTTCTCACAGGCATGTATCTTATCATAGGGCATCTTCAGTGCACGGAGGATTTTGTCCGACTGGTACAGGTTTGCAGGCATTACATGGCCTTTGGGTAGAAAGCGTCCAAATACTGTCATCATTGCATCGTAGCATTCTCTGCCCAAGTTGAACTGAGCCTTCAGAGCCATTACTTGTGAGATGGCATCCAACTGACAAAGCTCAGTGTGCTCATGGAGCGGACGTTTTGAAGACTCCAACATTTCATTGAAGGCCTTTGCAGATTCCTCCATCTCCTCGTCCGAATCCCGAGCATCATCAAAGTCTTGCACCATGTTTTCCATACCGGTACCATGCTCGTCGGTGCGACGACGATCCACCTCAGCTCGGTCACGTTGGGCAGACTCACCATGAAATGTCCACACCGTATAATCGAGCGTAAAACCACTCTTCTGCAGGTGTTTGCCCATTTCAGCCTCTGTCCTCTTTTCCCAATTGCCGCACCGTAAACAGGGGCACCAGGTTTTCCTCTGGCCATTTGCAAATGCGGCTCGCACAAACCCCTTGGTTTTTGTGAACCATTCAGTGCTCCATTTGTTCTGACCAGTGTGACCGGTGTACATCCACGCACGATCACTCATCTTGACTTTCAGAGCTACTAGACACACAACAAATATATATATATATAATTCACCATGTATGTATTCATCAGTTGATCTACTTTGTCAATTTTATTACGTCCATGCAACCTACACTCTAATAGGTAATGATAGGTCCTAATCCCACCCGAGTATGTTTAGATTG
>NC_057814.1:179604977-179701909 GCF_018294505.1 Triticum aestivum
GGCGGCACGCGGCGGGCGGCGGCGGCGGCGGCGGGGTTGGAGGAGAAGGGCGAGGCGAGGACGAAGTGAGTAACGGGCGGGGGGTACCTGCCGTTAGGCAAGTACCCTCTTTGCCGTCCGCCAGCCTTTGTCGTCCGCCTTTCTGCCTCTTTGCCGTCCGCTAGCGGACGGCAAAGAGGTGGGCCGTTAGGATTTTTTCAAACGAGCGGGGGGTGGGGGCCACCACACTCTTTGCCGTCCGCTGGCAGACGGCAAAGACCTGGCAGATGGCAAAGAGCTTCTTTCCCGTCAGCCTTTTCTTTGCCGTCTGTTTATGTGTAGCTGATGGCAAAGAGCTTCTTTGCCGTCAGCTAGCAGACGGCAAAGATCTGGCAGATGGCAAATTAGCTGATTCCAGTAGTGAATAAAACCTTGGATGGGAGGTCCATAGGCCGGTCGATACATGACGGCCCTCAAGAAAATACAAACAGCCATATGGACCTCCCATCCGAGGTCGTGGGCTGCGCATGTTAAAAAAGAAAGCCTAGACGGGGCAGCCCAAAACCCAGCTGATACTTGCTGCCCCAATGATAATAAATGATACCTGCCAGCTCCCCGGCTTCGTTGTGAATTTATCTCCTATAGTAACTATGTTGAAGCACCTAAAAAATATAACTATCTTGACAAACCCGTGGGCCCCAACGTCAGTATAGCACTAGGAGGAAGTATTTTTTCGATGAGGCACTTGCTTGCGTACGGCCATAGACCTAGTGGGTCCCGATTGTCTGCCTCTCCATGTACAGTCCTCTCCAGATTCCTCTCGTTTGTTCAGCATGTTCACAACGGCAGACAGCGGCGTCGCGGCAAGCGCACAAAGGCGCAGGAGGAGATCCGACCACCTCAAGAAGTGCCTTATTAGTAACGAAACAACTGAACTAGCCCAGTGGCCGAGTGACACTACCCGACAGCTGTTCCGCCCGGGTTCGATTCCACCTGTGCAGAGAAAATATCTCCAAATTTTTTGCCTCTGCCTTTATTGACATGTGGGTCCCAATTTTCATCTACACACCACGTCCTACACTTGCCAAAATACGTCCCGCGTTTTCTCTGTTTTTCGCACACTCGACATTGTGTGGGCATTTTGAAAATAGCATATCTTTTTTACTGTTCATCATATGAAGATGTGCTATGCATGAATGTTGATCAGCATGATGTTAACTGGCTGGTAGTTCCAGTTTCGACCATGAATAAAACTTCCAGCATGATGTTAACACTGTTTGAAAAGGTCGTGTTAATATAAATGCTCTGCCTCTGAAAGTTGCAGTTTCTTATCTAAAACTGAACTTGGAGTTTCTTATCTGAAACTGAAACTTGCAGTTTCTTCTCTGAGAATCACATTGTCTGCACTTTTATACTCCTATGAAACTACATTTTTTTAAGTGCTAAAAATAGATCTCTAGAATTCATAAAATACTTCATATGCTCAATACTGCAAATCTGAAATTCAAAAGACATTCATATCTGAAAGTACTCTCAAAATACACAACAGAAAACACAATTCACAACCTGCAAATACTAACAACCCTAAGCTCCTACTGATAATTCACAACCTGCCCGACTATTGGTCCGGGGGGGATCCTTCCTATTCCTCGGCGGCAGACAGCCGCCCCGTGAAACGATGTGAACGGCGAGGGAGAGGATGGCGGGGAAGTGTCGTCGGGCCAACTGTTTTCCTCCTCTTGCAGTTGGGTTCGGTCGACGAAGACTCCACCGGCTCGCTCTGGCACGACACCCTCACAAACGGCACCCTGTAGATGCTCGATCCTTCAATCTCTGGTGGATGCTCCATCTGGGATCGATACTCCCACACCGCTCCCTCACGATCGGATTCGGTGAATCTGTTTGCTCCATGGCCCAGAGGAGCAGCTCTATGTTCTCCCACGCGACTCCCTTTGGGAGTATCGCCGCCTTTTCGCTCTGTTGCAGATATTTGGCCATGGATGTCGCCGTCGCTGCTAGTTATTCTTTGTTGTCAAACCAAGACTATATCTCCAACAATCTAGCTAGCTTCAGAGGGTCGCCGTCTGCAATCCTCACGTATCGATTGTACTCCTCCATCAATCTACTTCTCCGAAGGACCTTCACTCGCCTGCGGTGGTTTTTGAATGGAAGAGGAGAGGAGCAGCGCTGGTTTTGGTTTAGAACGGGAGAGGAGCGACGCTGGTTTTGGATTGGAACAGGAGAGGAGGGGCGGTGGTTTGGAAATGGAAGAGGAGAGGAGCGGCGCTGGATTTAGATTGGAACAGGAGAGGAGTGGCGGTGGTTTAAGAGGAGAAGAGCGGAAGAGCGGCGCTGGTCTTGGAAATCTTTTTTTGTTTTGCGCAATTTGGGTCAAAGTTTGACCACGTACTGTATTTGACAAGCAAAATGTGAATGCATGTCACCAAAAATTGTATCGTTTGGTTCGTATCTGAATGTACTTTCAAATTATATTATTTTTGTAATGTATAACATATATTTTATTTGCAAAAATCATGGTCAATTATGACCCAGAATAAAAGGGAGACTAGTTAATGTGGGGTCGCTTTCTTAATTGAAGGGTAAATTGATTTTGATTTTGATCCAGTCACAGTGCGCCGGCCCTCTCGTCCAATCCTAAATTGCTGCCGCACGCTCCTCTCCCTCTTCTCCATTGCAAATACACCTCCTCTCCTCTCCATCATCTCCATTCCAAAACCACCATCTCGCCTCTCTCTCTTCTCCATTGCAAAACCACCTCCTCTCTCCTCGGACGAGGATCCCCTGACGTAGCCCATCCCGCCATTGAGACACAGACACATGGGTCCCACCAAGCGTGCGGCCCACCTGTCAGCGACCGAAAGGCAGGGGAACCTCTCCTCTCCGTCATCTCCATTCCAAAACCACTGTCTCGCCTCTCCCTCTTCTCTATTGCAAGACCACCGTCTCTCCTCCTATCTTCCAAAGCTAGCACCGGACCACTCAGAAGGACATCTATGGAGGGGATGCAGCAGCGAATCAGGCAGATCGCCGGCGACGACCAGGCAAAGTTAGCCAGGTTGAAGGAGATCTTACATGGTTTGACAATGATTGGGATATTTCAAGGATGGTGAGGGCCATGTGTCAATGTATGCGAAAGAACGAGACGACGACGATGAGGGCGGCGATGTACTCCTCGGCGGCAGTCACGCCGCAGTCCTTCAAGTTCATCGAGTATCTCCTCTGGGCGATGGAGCAGACAGATTCGCCCGAGGTGAAAGTCAGGCAGAGGTGGTGGGCGTACAGGTCGAAGGTCGAGCACCCAGAGGATAACGAATTGATCAAGTACGGTGTGCCATTTGTGAGGGTGCAGAGCTAGCCGGAGCCACAGGAGTATTCGTTCTCCCACAGCAAGAGGAGGCCGGATGGCGCGACGTTGCTTCCCTGCCGTTCTCCACGGTTCCCTCGACGCTCGCCTCGTTTCAACGGCGTCGGTAGGGTTTAAGGTAAGCTTCGCACTAACCTAATCTTCCATCTGCTCATGCTTACAATCAGTGTGACAACTAATAAAAATCATTCTTACAATCAGTCTCCGAGTACTACGCCAATCACCCTAAAATAGCTCTAGACCTTTGGGTCAAAGTTGTGACACTGTGTACAAATAAAGAAAAATAGATTGGTTCTTCTTTCAAAAAAGAGTAGACCCCTAGAAAACTGCCAATATAAGCTACTAGTGTTTTTTAAGTCTAAGCTACTAGTATTTGGTTAGAGGATTTGCTGCCGAGAAAGATCCGTCCACAGTGAGCACCACACATCCCACTGACGGTGGTGGATGCCAATCCTTAGATGGAGCAGGGTTGGTGTCGGTAATTTTTACTTGGCACCTCGCACTCTGCATATATGTCGGTTCCATCCGTACATTTGTGCAGTTCCACCAAAATGCAGCTGAATAACCCTGTTTGCACAGATAATGAAAAGGCGTGATTAGATTATAGTGGTACTAGTTGATGAAACATACACTAATAAATAGAAGAAAATATTACATCATACTGGAAATCGACCCAAGTCTCCCCGATACACCTTCTGCCAGTGATGAACATCAATGTACAGCGGTAGTACAAGCAGGGGCCTTGAGATATTCAAATCTCTATTTTTGTGCAGATCAACTAAAATTAAGCACCCCAGTTTGCAGAAACGCCTAAACATTAACAATGGGACTAGTTGATGAAACATACATTAACAAAGAGAAGCACTTTCTTTATCTACATTGGAAATGAAATGATAGAGAGGACAATCGCTCTATTTTAACTGTATTATTACTTCATTTTATCAGTGACACTAGGTTCGAGCAGGTGGCAAATGAGGTGTACCGTGTGTCACAAGGATGAAGGTCGGGGGTGCTTAGACTGGGATGCTGAAGCTGGCTCTTTCAGCCCCTATCTTCCCCCTGATGTTTCTATGGTAGCATTTTGGTTGTAATCCAAACTTGGTCGAGCTGGTGCTGCTTCCCCCTACCTGCCTAGCTTATGTGGCGAACTTGTCTCCTTCTAGTACTCAGTCCGTTCTAGTAGTAGTTGCATAACTACCCGTTTACACTAAGATGTTGTCGGATAATGGTTCTCCATGGTTGGGTTTCTCTAATGAAATCGGAGGGAACCCCCTCTTTCGATATATAAAAAAACAGTGGCACTAGCGGTGCCAAAACATTGCCTCAAATTAATAGTGCCACTAGATTAAGGTGCAAAATAATAACATTACTGCTTTATCATAGTGCCAAAACAGTAGCACAAGAGCAGGATCAACATGCAAGATCTTTGGCAAACGGTCAGACCAAAAAGGATTATACCTCGTGATGGGAACCATATCTGCAGTGAACGCCATCATAGAAGGGATGACACCAGTCACCAACATGGATGATTCAATTCATGGGACCTTTTGGTGCATTTCACCTAAATGAAGCAATGTCCCATGAGCTAGCAGCTTCTTCTACTTCTTTTATTAAGAAAAGGGCACCATCCCCGGTTCCATTTCCATCAGAAAACGAAAACCCACAGAGCTTTTTCATTAGTTGCAATAAAATTGAGCAACATCAAGGTTGGTCGTGAAGCTCCTGGAGAGTAGGCGGACTAGGACAGTTGCATCTCTAACGAAAAGAAGCAACTTATCTTAATGGGAAATTTAGCAGGACATGAAAAAAAGTGCCATTGATTCATATTACTGGAGGCATTACATTGAAAACAACATTGGTTTAACGTGTCCTTACTTTTAACAGTGCGACTGCTACATTTTCCCAGTGGCATTACATAAGAGCGACTCGGGGCAACAAACATCAGAAGAGGATATCTGGGTTGGTCCCATTTTTATTCGGTATATAGCCACCTTATACTATGTGAGGCTAGCAAATCTAGTGCTGGACATACTCTGTTGACTTGTCCCCCAGTCCCCACTTTCTTTCCTTTTTCAACCAATAGATCGGGTTTATATTGAGTTTGTACTGCGTTCCCTTTATTTCCCTATTAGACCTAGAGACCAGTTGGATAGCCAGTCTCTACTACTTTTCGCCCCCATTATTTCCTCTTTCGAGCAAGTCCTAGATTCAGGTAACAAATCTTCCACCACCCCCACCCCCTTTCTTCCTTGTTTGAACCAAGTACTACTAGATTCGAGTGCATGAACTAGTTTTACCTCTTAACAGTAAAAATTTAGGTGGTTTTCGAACAGCCGATCCATCCTATCTACACGAGGGGGCCTGAGAAATAGGAAAAGATACAAATGCAGCAACGTCAGGAGCTCGGGAAGTAGAGCAAGGCCGGTTTCAAAGGAAGTTATACCTGAGCATCGCCGGGATGTCGCTAGGTGGGCGGCGGGAGGCCGGATCTGCCCACACTACGGCAGCGAGGAAGAAGGGGTAGGAGGCCCTCCCTCACCAGCGATGCTTGGGAGAGAACGGCAAGGCACGCTGATCGAGACGCGCCGGCAGTGGGTAAGAGCCGTCGCCGAGGACGACCGCGTGAACATTGCACCTTCTCACCTTCCCCTGCGGAGAGGATCAGGCTGGATCTATGACCAGCGGTTAGTAGAGAGAGAGAGTGTGTGGCCACCGCTGTCGTGTTTAGATCTGGAGAGGACGAGACAGTGTGAAGAGAGCAACACTAGCAAGCAAGCGCGGAGGCTCCTGCCTATATAGTGGAGTACTAGTTTTCTTTTGTCTACCGGCCGGAGCCGGCTTGACCTCGGCAATGACTGTCGAGAATTCTTCATGCACGTGCCCCGGAGGCACAGTTGTCGTCATTTTGATCTGAAGCACCGGATTATGACATATAACACGAAAAAATGCCACATGACAAGAAATCATAACCTCACTGCCCAAAGGAGACAAGATGAATCTCGACGGACAAACTAGACGAGGATCAAAGCTCAAATTAAAGATAAACTCATAGAAAAGGGGTCCGTCGATAGATGTCCTAATTAACATAGCCAGCTTGACCAAGATGGCAGCCGAGTAGTCTTCGTGCATGTGCCCCCAATGAGTAGCCCAACTCAGTTGTCGCTGTTTAACCCTCGCAGTGATCCGAAGCACATACCTAATTTTGCGAGATGACAAGAAACCTTCTTTTAGATTTCTCACCAGAACTACAGCCCTGTACAACTCAAGCCTGCACGATATGTAGACAATAGCCAATCCAGGCGTGTCTGCTGGAGTCTGATCACATGCATGGACGAACTGATCTTTCGTGTCTTGCTGGGATCGTCCACATACCAAGGTGGAGTATGTGCTTCTATTAACTCAGCCGACTTGCGGGGCCAGGGAGTGTGCCTATGGTCGGTTCTCAATTGCGGTCCCACATGTGTGTGCAAATGCAATATGACGCGCGTTCCATTCGGAGAGCGGCGTGCCCGACCGACCGATCGTCTGGGGTGCGACGCGAACACGACGGGCGTGTTGTATACTCCATACATGTGTACCGCTGTTTTCTTGAGGCTTTGCTCCATGGCGCAATCCATGGATACAAAATTAGTATACTGTACTATTTAGATGTCGAGGGCGGGGCTTTTCCCGCGTGGTAGGCGGGGCAGTTCCGCCTCGTTGGTTCGGCAGAGACGCGAGAATAGGAGGGAGTAGGCTGCTGCAAACGTAGGGATGTGTGATTTGACAGTGAGTTACTGCTGGACAGGTGGGGCCCGGTGATTTGACTTGCCATTATCATTTTAACTGCGGCGCTACGACCGGCTTGAGTCTGCCGATTCCTGACAACTTCCATACAGGTGCCTCTCCTGATGCTCCACCATGTAGAGGCTGCCTCTTGCTTGAGAGCCCACTCCTCCACATTTTCCTTGCCTCTTTCCCCCACATATGCAAAAATGCCATGTAAAGCGGGCTTATAGCCCACTATTGTACTTGATCCTACAGGTGCTAAGCCTTCCACATAGGCATAAAGTCTGATGTGGCAAGTTAATTAAGAAGAGAGAGACTAGTTTGGTGACCCCGGGAAGAAACGGTGCTAAGCGCGTGTACCTAGATGAAGCAAACTTAGCAACAAAAACTAAGCACCTATGCATTGGGGACTTGAGTTGCTAAGCCATTTAATGCCCATAGCACCTCATCTAAGCACCATTTCATTGGAAGAGGTCACTCCTTGGCAAATGCAATAAATACTATGAAGAAAGAGATAGAAAGAAGTAAACAGAAATACTCTTATAGCCAACCTTATAGCTAACCTTGTTGTATGAGTGACTAAGTGATGACTATGTATGACATGCCAACATGAGATAGCCTAACGCACCGTGTTAAATCTCCAAGGGCGCGACCATGCGAGCGAGGCGACGGTCGTGGTAGGCGCGACCATGATACGGGCTGCTGGCAGCCCTTGGATCTGAGATCGAACGGTCGCATGCTAAGTTGCTAAAAATTTGCAGAATAACCCTCCAGGATAGGTTATTCACCCATAGGTCTAGAATCACGCCATGCAACCGTTCGATCTCAGATCCAAGGGCTCTCAAAAGCCCGTATCATGGGAGAATGGAAAGCTTCGTATCACCTGTAATTTTCCCGATGCTTGACATGACATCGAAAGCCATTTAATTGGGCGTCGAGTAGACATGACATCTAATTGGGCCCCCATAGTGCTGTGCATGAATCCATTTATCCACCAGGTAAGCCACTACCCTACCATTCGCATGCGCCCCCCAGTCGACATTTTTACAATCGATAAACCCCTCCTAGTCATCCCGTCCTTTCACATTACGGCAGTTGCACTAATCCTAACCCTCCTCCCAAATCCATGGCGTCCCAAATCTCCATGATCGGTGGTGAGTACAAGGTTAGAACCATCACTGGCGATGAGTTCGATGTCATCTACACCCGTTCTTCCGCAACGGTGAAAGAATGCCTTGCTCGCTTCAAATGCATGTTCAAAAACTCAAATGATGAGTGGTCGCTGGGCTAGATGTTGAGTACACCACAGTCCTGGGAAGCGAGAAGAAACTAAAGTAGGCAGAGAAGAAGAAGCCCGCCGTGATCCAGGTTTGCGTGCATGACTTATGCTTGGTCTACCACATATGCCATGGCGACGTTGAGTGCGAGGAATTTAAGAACTTCCTCAAGGGCGGCGGAGTCAAATTCGTTACTGTATACTTTAGGAATGACAAGGAAATCCTGGGTCGGATAGGCCTCGTTGTAGGCGACCCCTTCAACCTCCAGAAGGAAGGGCTGGTGGCCTCCCTTGATCAGCCTTCAATGCTGACCCTGGCAGGAGCCATCGTTCATCCTTCGTACGGTAAACTAGAGAAACCTCCGTACACGTTTCATCGTCATGCATGGCAGTGGAATGTACTAGATATAGACCATATCCACTATGCTGCAATGGATGGCTAACTTTGTTTCAATATCTACAAGGGTTGGATGAAGAGCAAGAGCCAAGTGTGCGGTTCAAGCAAAGAAGTATCGCCCAAGAGGAAGAGGGACAAGGACGAACTCGAGGACGTGGAGGAGGACTCCGAGTAAGGTGGCAGTGTCGTTGCTCATGGTGGTTCTAATGCTGTGTCTACCGGATTAGTTGTTATTTTAATTTCTGGTGTGCTTAGTTTTATTTGAGGGGTGTGTTGTGCTGAGCCCCCAGCAGAACTATGTTATGTTTCTTCTCGTTATATTTCGTACATTTCATCTTTTAGTTGGTATAGTACTACCACTCGCTTCTTGACATTATATACGTACAATATATATGGCCAACATCATATAGCTAGCAGTTTAGTTGTCAAAGAATTTCAGGGTGCTTAGTTTTGTCAAAGAATTCCAGGGTGCTTAGTTTTATTTGAGGGGTGTGTTGTGCTGGACACCATTAACTTATCATTGTGAGAATCGGCTTATTTTTGTCATGTAACATGGTCAATGGGGTTTGACGTGAAAATAACAATGTCTAATGGCATTTCTGAGCAAACATCTAACTTAATGATGGCATTTTTTAGATATCTAATTGCATTTTTGAGCATGCATCTCACGGATCGATGGCATTTTTTTAGTAGTTGTAACTTCTAATGGAAAAACTGAGTAGTGATACACAACTAGTGGCATAAATAATAAGAACCCAAGAATTAAATAGGGCTAATTTCTTTATTTCTTTATTTCTTTATACCTTTGTGTGCGAAACAATATATGCTGCCTCCCGCCAGATTTTCTTTACAGAGGCAACATAGAACTATATGAGTGCCCTGTTAAATTTTGGAATTATTCCGTGTTCGTTTGGCCTGTTTTATACATTAATTGAGTTTCTGGTCATTTAATGTGCATAATTCAAATTTGAACTACAAGCACATGCTCCCGTGCACCAAAGTTGACTGAAAAATCACATGTGTGTCCTCGGGTGAATTTCTAGGTCCCATTCAAGAAATGGGAATGAAATTCAAACATCTGGGCATCATGGTTCGGCCGAGAACATTGAGAAGCTTGGCTTTAAAATTCTTGTAAATCCAAAACACGCCTGAAAATCATGAAACTTGGCATGGTGTCATGTCATGGTACTACCATGATGTGGTAAAAAAAATTGCAGAATAGGAACAAGTTTTTGTATAAGTTTCTTGCAAACCGGAGCTTCTCTCAAGAATGCTGGTGGTTCTGAGAGGGAACGTGTCACCTTTGTGTGCATAATTCAAATTTTAAATACAAGCACATGCTCCAGTGCACCAAAGCTGATTGAAAAATCACATGTGTGTCCTCGGGTAAATTTCTAGGTCCCATGCCAGATTTGGGAATGAAATTCAAACATCTGGGCATCATGGCTCGGCTGGAAACATTGAGAAACTTGGTTTTTTAATTCCTGTAAATCCGAAACACGCATGAAAATCATGAAACTTGGCTTGGTGCCATGACATGGCACCAACATGCTGTGGTAATTTTGCTGTCCGATTTGCGAAGGCGCACACATTAACAATCAACAAAGTCATTTTGGAACAAGTGATGTCACGTTACAATCGGAAACACAAGTATTATTGAAACCATGGGCATTCTATTTACCATTTACGTGCCGCCACGCGTCCCCTTTTTTTAGCTAGGAGGCGTCGTGCAGGGTAGCTATTTGATTATGGGAGGCGTGCGATCAGACCCCTGCGCGTGCTTATTGGGAGGAGAGCCCTTTGACCTCCATCTGCCGTCCACCTCTCTCCCAAGGTCTCCATTAATGGTGCCCGAGCCTTTTTTTAATGGTGTGGCAATGTCTCACTCGACTGAGATTTAAGAGAGCAAAAAGAAAATCTGAAAAGAAAATTTTGCATGGATCTTGATGTAAGATCCGACGGACCTATATAGCATCTACTACGACTTATAGCAAGACTGATGAATATATATAAGGAAGATGAGAGTGGATAATAATTGTCTTACAAAATTAGGAAGATAATTTAAAAAGCCACATGCGGCTACGCCCGAAATACACAAAGGCAAAAGAAGAAGGAAGGCGCATACAACGATCTGGCTCGCTGATCTCTACTTTCTTTATGCGCTGCAAGTCGCGGAGATGAGTTCTCACGGCGGGCGATGATCTCTTTCATCAGTTTCATGTCCTTAATACGCTTCTTGGCAGCATCCATGGATTCCTCCACCAGCCTGTTGCGCTTGATGCGGAGCATGGCATTCTCGTCCATAAGTTTCTTGATGATGATGCCCGTCCTCTGCAACACGGCAGCGGTCTCCTCCTCCTGCTTCGCCCTTCCGGCGATCTTCTCCCTCAGCAGGTCGTGCTCGCCCCGGAGCTTCGCATTGCCCTTCCCCAGTTGTCGGATGATGCCGGTAGCCTCGTCCTGCATCCTCGCCCAGCCGGAGATCTGATCCATCTGGCTATGGACTATCGCATTCATGCAATTGTAAGAGTCCTCGCCTGCCCGCGAGAAATTTTCCTAGGCCGCCGCGGCGCGGCAGGACCTCCCCGCTGCTTCGGCGGCGCGGCGGGACATCTGTGCTGCTTCCGCGGCGTCGCCGGACCAGTCTGCTACATCGACGGCGCGGCGGGACCTCCGTGCTGCTTCGGCGGCGCGGCGGGACCTCTCTGCTGCTACTGCTTCGCGGCTGGACATGTCGGCTGCTTTCGCGGTGAGGCGGGACATCTCTCGTGCTTCCTCTTCCATGCTCACCTCTCCCTGGTGGAAATCTCTCGACCCAGAACTCACGCTGGCTATGGCTTGATTGACTTGATTGTTTTTTGTGGATGAGGAGTTGAGGAGGAATGTGCAGTCATCTTAGCATAGTAGTATTTATAACCGAGTACTACTAATACGCTCCTAAGTGGGGAACCATTTAGGTTGTGATCGGTGTGAACAGGTTTGCAATTAAATATAGCGTGGTAGTAGTAGTAATTTTGAATGTGATGAGACGCGCTCAAAATTTATTGACGGTTCTAGTTTCGAAGTGCAGCACTATTCCCGGATGGCGTAACGTTGGCACGTTTTCTCGGCCGTGGTGTAGCATATGCCATGGTACTAGTTCTTTTTCTTCTGCTGTGTACGTGCAAAAACCGGCACCATCGAATACATATCTTACGCTTGGCATTCGACAGGAATAGCCTCGTGGCGAGCTATAGACTAGTCTTTTTTTCAGACGCATTACACCTATCTCTCGGGACTTCTCGCATGCACCATCACTGCTCCCTAGGCCGATGCAACCAACAGATAGTTGTACTCTGAGAAGAGGTGCACGCACGCACTCATCCTCTCTCACACATGCATCTGTAGCTACGAATTGTAGTGTTCTCAACCATCCGATTGGCTCTATCATAGGTTTCACGTTGCTCCTTGGCCTTGAGATTGAGATATTTTAAACGCAGAGGCTAAGATGGAGGCGCGAGGTTTTGGTTAATGTGCGGGCCGCACATGGCACCAACACAACACGAGCTTCGTCTGCCTGGTGCGCATGCAGTCGGGTGAGTTGTCCAAGTATAGACACAACCAGGCCCTCGTTGGTATCCGCGCCTCGACTTTGGCTCGTCATAGTGGAGAGTAACATAGACCAGTTACCAGTCTATGTTACTAGTACCTTCATAGTGGGTAGTGTCATATAGTATATGCATAGTTTCGCTCCATGGCGCAATCCATCGATACTGCTACTGTACAAATATATACATTTCTTAAAAGGCTAGAGGGCGGGGCAGTCTAGCTTGGTCCTTTTCGCGAGAGGCGAGGGCCTTTGTGATTTGACGGCTCATTACTGCTGGAAGGCGGGGCCTTGTGATTTGACTTTTCGTATAAATGTGCCGATGACCTGACGAGGAGCAAAGAACCGTGCGGTATACTCAAGTTTTCCACTGGAGTATGACGGAGGAGCACGAAACACGGCAGCCCAGTGCCATATCCTCTACTCTTTACTCTTATTATATATTACTAGCAAGAGGCATTGTTCTATTGGCGATAAAGAATGATCTAATTTGCTAGTCATCTCATTTTTAGCATTGTTCTACTCATGCCTCGCAGAGAAGATGACACGTGCGGTGAAACACCCGAAGCAAAATAAGAAATACAGGAGCAAAAGAAGAAGGAGGGTTATCACCCCAAAAAAAGAAGGAAGACACACACACAAGTCTGGGGCGCTACTCTCACTACATGAAGGGTTGCTGGCCGCGGAGTCGTAACTGCTTCTTCATCGCCTCCACGGCCTCCATCTCCTTGCGCGTCTCCTCCGCCATCTTCATCATTGTGTCCATGACGCGGGATTTCTCGACGCGAGCCTTCATCATCTATTCCACGGCCGCATTACGTACCTTGACAGCAGCCGGGTGCTCGATGCGGAGCTTCGCCAACTCCTCCTTCTGTTCCATGACGAGGGCCTGCAACATCTTCATTAAGGAACTACTATTCTCATGCAGCTTCATCCAGCCGGCGTTCTCCTCCTTCAGCAGGTCGAGCTCGTGGAAGAGCTTCGCCTTCTGCTCCTGAAGTTGCAGGATTTCACCGGTCGCCTTCTTCTCCGAGGCAATGCTCTTCTTCAGTAGCATCACCAAGCCGCGGTCAACTCCCCCTGCTCATTGAGCTCAGCGGGCATGTCGTCGAGGCTCTCCTTCAGTAGCTCCACCAAGCCGTGGATGAACTCCTTTTGCTTATTGAGGTGCTTATTGAGCTGATCGGGCATGCCGTCGGGGGATAACGACTCCAGCGCTGCCAGCTCGGCATGTTCGCCTCCGTGTCTAGGGCGCTCCTGGGAGCCATCGCCTGCCCGTGAGAGATCTTTCGAGGTCTCTGCGTGGCGGCGAGCCCTCTTTTTTTTCCATAGCCTTGGTTGCCGCTCCCTTGTTACGAGTAGTTCTTGACCTAGAGCTCTGCATACCGGCCTTGGCAAGGACGGACGAAGAAGGAGGACTTATGAGGAGGAAGGTAGAATAATTTTCGGTTAGGTAGTTCCCCTTTTTATAACCTAAGTACTAGCACTAGTACTAAAACCTGCATAGTGGGAACACGTTCAGGTTTGGTACGTACTGGTAGGTGTGAGCAGGCTTGCACTTAATTGTAGCACTAGTACTTTCAAATGTGATGGGAACAAGGTAAAGATTAATTGATGGTTTTTGGTTTCGAGGCCCGAAACAGCTCCCGATGAGTTTAGTGGAACATAAACTTCAAGTAGACTACACTGCTCAGATGCGTAAATATTATGTTACTATCAAAAATTGGCACAAAATACGAAGGAGACCAATGGAAGTACTACTAGCAACCCATGATTTAACTACTCGCATGCGCGCAGTGGAGTAGTAATGTCTTTCTTCCGCCCTCACGTCCACTCAATTTGCATGCGCTGTATTAATTGACCATCAAGGAAGTGAAGGACTTTACGCGCGTCAAATTATCACATGGGGTGGATCTTGGTACAAAATTGCATCCTCCTGTGTACCCGCGTGTGCGTGCGAGGGAATGAGTGCGCGCGTGGCATGTGTGCACACCTTCGCTTTGTGCATGTACCGCCAGTGCGGCTCAGGGAGGACGACTACATCCTTCTGGAACCAGCAGCATGTCACTATGATCAATCCACACAAGGATGTCGCGACAACGCCTCCACATGTGCCACATGGCTTCATGAACTGTAAGAGAGACACTGTAGCGTGCCATTGTGTTTTGCACATACTCGAAGTACTAGTAAGGTACACGTGCATTACACGCGTCAAATTTTGCAACCAAATTACGAATAAATACCACACTGTAGCATGTAAGCTCTGAGTCATATATGCCTGATGTAGACCTTCGTTTAATTCTTATAGTTCATCTCATTCAAAATCAATTAGTTTTTATAAAAAAAACCTAGGGCCTCTTTGATTCGTAGGATTTCCAAAACGCGGGAATAGGAAGAACATGGGATTAGAGTGGAATGTCGTCTTGAATCCTACAGGATGGTATGAGTGATTGATTGTGCATAGAAAAAACGCAGAATTCTTTCAAAGAGGTTTGAGTGGATGGGATGTTTCCTATGAAATCTAGTGCAAATGAATCATATGGAAAAATTCCTATGGTTTACAATCCTATGAATCAAACAAACAAGATAGGAAAAATTCCTAAGGATTAGAATCCTCCAAAATTCCTTTGAGAATCCTTTGAATCAAAGAAGCCCTTAATCTATTTTATGATTCATGGAATTGTGCGTTGTAAAGCATAAAGTAAAAACAAATAATGGCAATTCAACTAGAAAAAAAGTTTTGGCAGTTATGATACGGAAGATTATAGAACAAAGGAGAACCACTGTTGTTTTGAGATTTGTGCATTATGCTTAAGTTCAACCATGGAGTCTGCTAGATGGTACATGTGGCAAAATCCGGTGGGGGGCTAGAAGATGGTGCGAGGGGCCGAGTGGAGGGAGACTATGATGGAGTGCACAACTGCGAGATTGATATTTAGAGAGAGGGGGCAAGAACGTGCGCTGTTGCGCGCAGTGGCGGAGCCATGAAAAATGTCCCATGAGCTAGGGGGCCAAGCATTGCTAATCCTTTACGAGGAGGGCCAATTCATCAACTTAAACCATTTTCACCAGCAACTGTCTAATGATCGCATTCTTATTAGCCTCGATATATAGTAATGTTAGGGGAGGGGGCAGGGCTCTTGCTGCCCCTGTCTTCGCCATTGCGTGCGCGTCTGAGAGATGAAGCGGGAGGCATGGATGATGAGAGGGGGGTGCTGGATATATAATTAATGTGGGTGTATTAGCTATATATGTAATCCTATATAGAGAGGTATAGATTGATCGATGTGGACATGGGAAAGAGGGTGAGACCTCACTAGATATATAGATTGATCGGTTTATGTGGAAAACTATGAAAGACCTAGCTATACACACACACACATAGAGGAACATCGATCGTTGCCCATGCACGTGAGAGATAAAGAATGCCCGATATGATGGAGAGGGGGATGTGTGTGTGTGTTCCTTCATGGGAGACCGACCTGAAGAAAAAGATTGCATGTGTGCGATGGATAATGCCGACTGGTAGTTTGTGTGCATGCATGCACGAGAGAAAGTTAGTGGTACAATTATAAAGAGAAGACCAATGTGTGGGTGTAAAAGACTAGGTGAGGTCATAATCAATGTAAAGTGGAATTCAAATATTTGAATAAGAGATCATGACGTTTGAAACCCATGCATGCATGAATATAACGGAGATCTGCGCGGTGTGGTTTGGAAATGAGCATGTTGCAATGTATACACATTGAACAAGGTCAGATTGGTTTGAATTTGAGATACCGATGGCAGACATTGTTTGGCCACATTGCATCCGTGCATGGACACACTATACTAATTGGAGATGATGGGTGGCTTTCGCATCACATATCTATATCTATACCCCTATATATATTATATTTTATATTTTTATATAGTGTGCGGATAACTTTAACTTTCAAAGATGGTCGTTGGATGAGGCCAATCCGATGGTGCAGAGCTGGCAAATTTGAGCACTACTGGCCGTTGGATATCATCTAGATTGCACCAGATTTTGCCACATGTACAATCTAGAAGACTCTATGGTTGAACTTAAGCATAATGCACAAACCTCAAAACACAAGCAGTTCTTCTTTGTTCTAGAATATTCCGTGTCAGAATTGCCCAAATGTTTTTCTAGATGATTTGTTTTTACTTTATGCCTTACAATGCACAATTCCATGAATCTTAAAATAGATTAGCTTTCTTATAAAAACTAGATGATTTTGAATGAAATGAACTATAAGAATTAAATGAACATCTACATCATGCATATATGACTCAAAGCTTACATCCTATAATGTGGTATTTATTCATAATTTGGTTGCCAAATCTCATGCGTGCAATGCACGTGTACCTTACTAGTCTAAATGGTGTCTGTGTGTGTGTTGTGCATGTTAAACACATTGTACGTAGTATATCATACTAGTCTAAATGGTCTTTTTTTGGTACACGTTAAGCCTGTTCTCCCGAAATTTCAAGCCGCGCCTTGTTATGCCGAAATTTCAAGCTAGCGTCTCTGTCTATCGTGCTGCGAAACTCCCGCCTCTTCGACCCGCACGTTGTTAGCCCAAAATATTTAAGATATATCTTTGTCTCATTGCGCTCCGACAACTCCCTCCATCTCAACCCGCGCCTTGCTATTCCAAAATTACAACGCGCGCGAAAACTCCCACCTCCCGTGAAATCCCGACATGTGAAATGCCCGTGATACCCCTGAACCGAAAGAACCGCCTCAAATCGGTGGAGGTACTTTCGTAACTTACCCCACATTTCGGACAAGCGCGTCCCTAAGCCATGGTTCCCCACTCCCATCCCATCCGCCCACCCATTCGTACACCGAGGCCGGCAAAACCCGTGAAGCCCCACACCCTCCTCCGTCCGCCACCTAGCTGGAGCCTCTTCCGCGACGACATCGTCCATAGCAACACCTTGACGTCCCTCATCCACCGTACCGGATGAGGATCCGTCGTCAATCTGGTTGTCCCGCCGGTTCAGCCACCCCGTCCTCCACCTCCAAGGAGCTACCCCGATGTTCCCCTCGTCTTTCGCGCCACCTCCATTCCCACACCGCCGTCTTCACCTGTACCATCGGAAGAGCATCATCATCACCGTTTCCTCGGATGAAGCTGCGGCCTAATCGGCGCCACCAAAGAGGTTGTACACTAATCGCCGCATTTTCTTTCTTGATTCGATCTCACGGTGCTGCCGGCGCTCGGTCCCAAGCCGACACGGCGCGGCTCCATCCACGGCGGCATCGCCGGCCACTTCCTCCACGGTGTCGCTCCCTCGGCGGCGACGTCCACATCAGTAGGAGCTGCTGCTTTAGCTCTCGCTCGCGCTGCTGCTCTGCTCTTGCTCTCGGTCCCCTGCCTGGTCTGCTCTTGCTCGCGCTGCTGCTCTCGCTCTTGCTCTTGCTTGTGATGCTGCTCCGATTTAGCTACACTTCAGTTGACTGAATCGACTTTTGGGTCAGTCGATTTTCAGGGGGTGGGGGGGCTCGCCAGAGTTAAGGAAGAACCAGCCGCATCGGGGAGGGGGGCTCACCGGAGAGGTACCCCACTATCAATCTTAGGGTTCAGGGTGGGGGCGGTGGTCGCCGGCGGTGGTGGGGCGGTGGCGTGGGGATCAGCGAAGAAAAAGCTCGGCACGGTGGGGGGCTACAGGGATGGCCGGGGCGGTGGCGGACCGGCGGTGAGGAGTGTTTTCGGGGCAGGCGGGGTGGCGCACCGCCGGCCGCGGGAGGCGAGGGGGCGGCTGTTTAGCCGGAGGTGGCTGGCGGCTCAGGGGGTGGAGGTTGAAGATGAACTGCAGGCCCTTGATTTCGTATCCAACAGCTGCAAAATCGACTGACCAGAGATGAAAAAGTCAGTCGACTGACTTGTAGCCTCACCTCTAGTGCGTTCAGTTTCGACAGTAAAATTCAGTTTCCACAGCAAAATTCAGTTTCGACAGTTAAGTTCAGTTTCGACAGTTAAATTCAGTTTCGACAGTTAAGTTCAGAGATGAGCGGCTGATGTATACATCTAGCACTTTGTGGTTATGTATTTTACGTCATCTATTGGAGATGCTATTAGAATTCCACTCAGGTTAACATTGTCTCTCTTGTCCTGCTTCAGCCTCGGCGTCGTACAATTCACCGGAGCTGCTCCAACGACGAAACCCTCCATCACAGCGGAGCAGTACCTCAGGCTCCATCTCCAGACGCCTAATATCTTCTTCCCCTCCTCCGACAGCCAAGTCAGCCGGAGCATCCTCAACGGCCAACCCAATCACGTTGAGATCGACATGGCTTCGCCAAAGAGGTTGTACACTTCTTGTGGTTTGACTTAATCTCACCATGCTTCTTTCCATCCTGTGATCTTCCAATTCTTGTGAACCAAACACCCAGATTGGCAGAAATCCGGTGTTTTTAAATTCTCTGTTTTGCACATGCACTCCTATCCTATTACTGTCTATTTCCTATCCCTGAATTGTTAGAATCCTCAAATTCAAACAAGCCCTTACACAATTACTTCTGTTACGGATATGTGTCAAAGAAAACCTTGTGTGGTTTGTCCTGCTCCTGCGGTGCTGTGCTCCACCCCAGCTCAGCTGCTCCAACGATGGAAGAGTTCACCACAACAGGGATCCGCTCTCCACACTGTCTTTCGCCGCCTCAGATCTTCTTCCTCGCCGCCGGCAGCCACGACAATAGCATTACCATCATCAACTGAGCAGATGACCTTGAGGACTACACGGGTCCGCAAGAGAGGTCGCACTCTTCTGTGTCTGCTTACGTTATGCATCGCTTAATATTATGACATGCTACTTTATCATCGTGTTCACCTATTAGACTCCGACTCAGGTCCAAACTTATGCTGAAACTTGAGTTTTTAAATGGTTGTGGGGTACATATTGGGGCAGCAATCAGTACTATCTATCTACTATCTGGTTAATCTCGGGTGTCTACTATGAGTTTCATGTTGGGTGCAAACAAACATTAAAGGAGCCATTATCTGTATTTTTTAACTAAAGCTATTATCTACCTGCTATCATTTGTTTTGGGTCTATCCACAGTTTGCTACCATCACTCTGGATTTGTTCATGCACTCCTTACTTAAACTCACTATGTTTTATTCCTATGCATGTCAGTTATTGTACACAATGGAACTTAACATGTAGAGCAAAAGAGACGAGCCTTGCGTGGCAATAAAATTTCATGCAGAAGTCGCTCCATGGTGGGCGCAAAGGTAGCACCCCCTCCACCCATTTCGGATCGTAATCAAGAGGAAGATAACTATTCTGAGGGGGATTCGGAAGAAAAAGACCACTCCTATTTACCCCATGAGGTCTTCGCTCTAACTTGGCATGCTGATGTTGGTAATATCATGCATATGGTGCCTTGCATTTCTTACTGTATACATCAAAGGTGTCATCTACTTTGTTTAGACATGCTTTGTGTCAATGCCATATGTTTAGTTTCTTTATCATATATGTGAATCATGCAATGCCATCTTGTTTAGCCAGGCATGATATATGTGAATTTTGCAATGCCACCCTGGTTAGCCAGTCATCTTATATGTGAATTCTATCATGACATCATTTTTTATAACGTGTTAAATTTGTCAACAATTTTAGTACATTCAATTACTCTTCCTGTGCATCATCCATTAGGCACGGTCATGGAAAAATCTGGAGTGGAAACAGGTCTTCAGAGCAGACAATGCTATCTGACGAAGCACATGCCTGGCTAGTTACAGATAGCTCCTCAGAGGAGGATTCAGAGACAGATGACCAGTCCTATTCCCCCCCCCCCCCGAGGTGCATGCTCTAACTTGGCAGGGTTATGATGGTCATATCGTGCGTATGGTATCTTGCATTGCTATGTCATTTGCTTAGTTTAGACATGCTTTGTGTGAATGCCACATGTTTAGTGTCTAATTACCATATATGTGAATTATGCAATGCCATCTTGTTGCAAGACATTATGTATGTGAATTATGCAATGCTATCTTGTTGCAAGGCATTATATATGTGAATTATGCAATGCCATGCTGTTTAGCCAAACGTCATATATGTGAATTATATCATGCCGTCCTTTTTTTTTGTATTTCTCATTGATTTTGTCGACAATGTTTGTATATTCAACTGCTCTTCCCGTGCATTAGCCATTTCAATTGGTGATGGAGAAATCTGGAGTGAAAACAAGGTCTTCAGAGCAGACAATGCTACCTGGTGAAGCAGATATCTTGCTGATTACAGATAGCACTTCAGAGGAGGATTCAGAGGCAGATGACCAGTCCTATTATCCCCCTGAGGTGTATGCTGAAACTTGGCAGGGTTATATTACTCATATCATGCATATGTTGTATTGCAATGCTTAGTTTTTACATCATATACATGATATTGAATGCCATCTCCTTAGTTGACACATCATATATGCGATTGCCCTCTGCTCACTTCCTTAGTATATAACTCATATATTTGAATTATATCATGCCAGGATGTTTACATAGACAGCATGTATCTGAATTATGGCATGCCAACCCATTTTCTAAAGACATAATATAGTTATATCATCTCATCCTGTTCACATAGTCATCATATTTTGAATTATGTCATTCTATCCGTGAATTATATCATGCCATCATGTTTCCATCGACGGCATGTTTGTGATTTATGGCATGCCAACCAGTTTAATAGACACATCGTATAGTTATATCATGTCATCCTGTTTACATAGTCATCATATTTTGAAGTATGTCATTCTATCATGTTTAGTTAGCCATCATACATGTGAAATTGTGTCATGCTATCCTGTTTAATTAGCCATCATATATGTGAAATTATGTCCTGCTATTCTGTTTGGTTAGACAACATAATTGTGAATTATTTCATGCCCTGTTTTCTTCCCTACTATCCATTGCACCTGTCTATCTTACAATGTCTGTACATTCAATTACTTTTCTTGTTTATCAGCCATTTCAATTGCAGGGGGTGATGGCAGTATCTGTGGGAGTAAAAACACGGTCTTCAGAAAAGATCGTGCTACCTATCGATGGAGATAGAACCACGGTTGTACTTGCCCAAGAACCAGCCCCACCACACATAACCCAGACTCGTGCAGATTGTACCCCTACCCAGTTGGACAGAGAACCAGCTACACCCCTTCTAACCTCAACCCCAGCAGAAAGTAACCCAGTTCCCGTTGACGCAGCACCGTCTCCACCACAGAGCACCCAAACACGAGCAGTTAGTAAGGCAACTGCAGTGCCCAAAGCACGAGGACCACCACTCCGAACCCCAAGTCAATGCTTAAAGCGGAAGAAGAATTGTTCTCAGGTCAGGTTCCGTAGCTATGGTTCATACTACTTTACTCTTGCATCACTGTATTTACCCATACCAACTAATTTCAAATTTGAAGGATGCAATTGAAACTCCAATGGCGCAATAGGTATGTTTTAAACCTGTTTCTTTAACGTGTTTGCTGTTGTAACTTGCTCTATGTTGATTTCAGTTTCAATTGAATAAACAGTTATATTCTCATGCCATGCACCTTACAAGTTTTGTTATTGTTGTGTAGTTTCCCACACTTATATTTTGTCTATGCTGCTTTGTCATAAATAGATATGATTCGAACTGTATCTATCTTGATTTGGCAACATAAACTAGAATGATATAGGCCATATAGTGACCATACTACATAGATATATGTTTGTTTCATGCTGTTATCCTGTCCACCTTACTACTGAATTGGTTTACCAAAATGAGTTTCATATACTACATTGTAAACCTTTGATGTGTTTGTTTGTTTCTCTTTTAGAATGCGGATAAAATATTGGAGAAGAGTACCTCGTTATGCAATGGTACAGGAAGTAATGCAGACAAGGTTCAAGATAGTGAGACATCCCTGTTGGTCTCCAAGAAAGCTGATAAAAACTATATTGAAGACACTGAGACAACCCCAAAGTCCTGTCTTGATGTAGTGTTCGAGTTACTAGCTACTACTGCTGGCACCAGCTCTTCGAACTCGCTGCCTGAATCAGTTCGGCTTCTTGAGTCTCAACTTTAAGTTGAAAGACATCGATCATATGTTATGCGACAGGAAGCCGAAGGACTGAGGAAGTCCCTACAGAATTCAGATGCATACTTTCTGGTGCAACATCAAGTGCTGGAGGTTTTAAGCGCCAAACAAGAGAAAGTTAATAAGCTTTCTAAGCATCTTGCCAGCATTATGGGTACCCAGGATATTGTTCCTTGAGCTCTTCTGAAGTGGTTTCAGTTCTGGACTTGGTTTGCTGCGGCGTTTATATGCTGCTTCGTTCCCTATATTTGCACTCGTGGCGAACTTTGATGCCCAGTGGATGTAATATGTGTAATAGCCGTGATAGCCTAGCGTAAGTTGCTTACCTATTTATTTCCTTATTGTATTGTTTATTTGTTTTCTTGTAGTCAGTGCAGTTCTTTTTCCACGGTTTGCTAGTGGCCGCAATAGCCTATTTTTCAAAACTAGGCCACATTAACCATGGGCTACATATTTACTGTAGTTAACATGGGCCTCCTATGAGCCGTAGAAACAATGGGGCTTCTAAGGGCCATAGAAACAATGGGCCTTCTACGGGCTGTATCATCAATGGGCCTTCTACGGGCTGTACGATCGGTTGGCCAAACATGGGCCAATAACAGACCACATTATGGCTCTAAATGGGCTAGAGTTGTAATTGTCCGTTCATGGGCTGACCATAACGGGCCGACCATAACGGGCCGTCGTTAATCGATCGTATTTGATGACACTATGAAAACGGCCCAACGTATTAACGGGCCACAAACGGGCCGACTGTAACCACGGGCTGAATTTTGCCCACAAGCAGAAAATGACAGTAACGGGCCGAAAGTAAATGAATGCTGGAAATGAGCCCAAGAATAAATCGGCCCTGAGAAGCCGAAAGATAACATGGGCTGGAAATGGCCCAACGGTATAATGGGCCGTTAACGGGTATAAAGTGATACACTATTCATTACGGGCCAGTTTTACCACGGGCCGTTAATGGGGCGAGGGTTACTAAGGGCCTCGTATGGGCCGAAAGACGTCATGGGCCATACATGGGCCGGAAGTTAAAACGGGCTGGAATTATATTAGACGGCCCATATGACGCTACTGGGCCTAATTCGGATAGGCCGTAAACGGGTCCTGGGTTAGCAGGCTGCAAATGGTCTATATGCGAACATGCCGTTAACAGGCTTGCCGTGCGCCGGCCCGCCACCTTTTGACCAAGTCAAACGGGCCGGCCTTTTCACAGGAATGGGCCTCTATTGGGCCGTGCCACGTGTCGACGTATCATTGGCGCTTTGGGTCCAATGAGTGGATGACATCTGTCCCAACGGCGAGCCGACACGTGTTCCCTCCAGCCAATGATGATTTTACACGTGGAAAATCCCCATTGGTCGGGGCTGTTAACGGGTTATCGAATCCAAAACCGGACCCGATAGCTTAACGACATTCCGTTACGGTGGATGCCACGTGTCTGTCACCCTTGATGAAAGCACTTCTGTGACGCACGATTTATCGTCATGGAAGTGGACACTTCCGTGATGATAATTTTGGTAATGTCATGGAACACTTCTACGACAGCACAGGTATGACTATCTTGATTTTGTCATAAAATTGTCATGGATGTACATGCATGACAGAAAACGTGACCTACTGTGACAAACACGTATCATCACGGAAGTGTATTTTTTTGTAGTGAAGAGGCCGTCCTGAAGGCTGGGGGCGACGACAAGGTCATGGCCAACTGGCTTCCCATGGCCCTCGCTGGTGCACCGCGCGCCTAGCTGCTCAACCTCCCAGGATCTACGGTGGCATTTTGGGAGGAGCTGTGCAACCTGTTCGCTGCGCGCTTCGCGGCACCGGCGCCCCTCACCCTCGCGGCCCACCTCGGCGGCTCGCAAGCGCCGCCCTCGGGCCGTCGCACCAAGCCGTTCCTCCGCCAGATCGGCGCTGCTTCCGCGCGGCAGGGAGCTCCCCCGGGTTGGGCGGCGCCCAAGGCCAACCTGACCTTCGACTCGGGGGATCACCCAGTCACCACCGTCGGCTTGGGCATGCTCCCAATGCTTTGCATGCCCACCATCTGCAGCGTGGCTGTCACCAAGACCCTCATCAACGGCGGCACCGGCCTCAACATGCTCTCTGTGGAGGCTTTTAGCCTCCTTCACGTGCCGCTCGAGCGGCTCCGCCCTAGCAAGCCCTTCTCCGGGGTCGGCGGCGGCTCCGCAAGCCGCCTAGGCAGATCCGTCTTCCCGTGACCTTCGGCACCCGCGACAACAATCACACTAAGCTGATCGACTTCAACATCGCCTGTATTGGCCTCCCGTACAACGCCATCCTCGGGTACCCGGCTTTGGCTCAGTTTATGGCAGCAACCCATCCGGCCTACAACCTCATGAAGATGCCCGGGAGCAAGGACGTCCTCACCGTAGTCGGGGATACCAAGGAAGCTCTGGTAGCGCTCAGGCTTGCCCTCAAAACCGCCGCGACAGCACGACCGGCCGACGAGGTCACCTCCGGAGTCAAGGAGGCCGCACCAGCTAAGAAGAAGCAGTTGTTCACTCAAGATCGGGCAGAAACCAAGCAGGTGCCGGTCGAGTAAGATGGGTCCTCTGGAGCCATCTTCATCATAGGTGCCAACCTCGACCCGGATCAAGAGGAGGCATTGGTGAAGTTCTTGCACGCAAACAAGGAAGTATTCGCATGGGAACCCAAACAGCTGGTAGGGGTCCCAAGAGGGGTGATCGAGCATCACTTGCTGGTGTGCCCCAATGTGCGCCCTGTCAAGCAGAAAGCGCGGCGACCGTCCACGGAGAAGCATTCCTTCATCGTCCAGGAAACCCGCAAGCTAGAGGCAGCAGGTGTCATTCGCGAGGTTCGGTACCCCGAGTGGGTGGCGAACCCCGTCGTCGTGCCAAAGAAAGGTGGGAAGGAGCGCATGTGTGTCGACTTCACCAACCTCAACAAGGCCTGTCCCCAAGATCCGTTCCCACTTCCACGCATCGACCAGATCGTTGACTCCACCGCCGAGTGTGACCTGCTATGCTTCCTGGATGCGTTCTCAGGCTATCATCAGATCAAGATGGCGGTAGAGGATGTGGAGAAGACGGCCTTCCTAACCCCATGTGGGCTGTACTGTTACACTTGCATGCCATTCGGGCTGCGCAACGCAGGCGTGACCTTCCAACGGCTGATGCACATCGCCCTGGGTCAGCAGCTCGGGAGGAACGCTGAAGCCTACGTCGACGACATTGTGGTAAATTCTCGGGAGGCGAGAACTTTGATTCAAGACCAGCTCGGGAGAAGTGCATGTTTGGTGTCCCTTCCGGCAAGCAGCCGGGCTTCCTCGTGTCCCACAGGGGGATCGAGCCAACCCGGAGAAGGTCAAGGCGATCGAAGACATGAGCCCACCGCAAACCCTCAAGGAGATGCAGAAGCTTGCCGGTTGCATGACTTCTCTAGGGCGCTTCATCCCCAAGCTGGGAGATCGCGCCCTACCATTCTTCAAGCTGATGAAGAAGAAGGGGCCATTTGAGTGGACCCCGGAGGCTGACCAAGAGTTTCAAGACCTCAAGAGATACCTGACCAGCCCTCCGGTGATGGTGGTGCCCCGCCCTCTCGAGCCCCTAGTGCTCTACCTTGCCGCCACTCCATACTCTGCCAGCGCAGCTCTGGTGGCGGTTCGGGAAGAGCGCCAGGCCAAGGATACGTCGCGCCGAGCTACGCCCCCAGCCGGGGCGATACAAGACCCGGAGGGCACCGCAAGGGCTGCAGCAACGCCAACGGATGACCAGGCCCAGCAAGACGGCGTCCTTGGGCCTGCCGAGGCCCCAATGGACGACCGGGCTCCGGGGGTTCCATCGCTTCCAGAGGCGCATCAACCTCCGACAGACGTAGGCCCCCTCGTCGAGCACCCAGTGTATTTCGTCAGCACGGTACCACGGGATGCAAGGGCATGGTACCCCCATGCCTCTGAAGCTCTTGCTCGTGCTCTTGGTGGCCTCGCGTAAGCTACGGCACTACTTTCAAGGTCATCCAATCAAGGTCGTCTCGGCCTACCCACTAGAGAGGGTACTCAGGAGCCCCAACGCTGCTGGAAGGGTCACCGAATGGAACATCGAGTTGCAGGCATTCCAGCTGGAGTTCAGCACCACCAGGGTCATAAAGGGAGCCGTGCTCGCCGATTTCGTGGCAGAATGGACGGAAGCCCTGGGGCTTGAAGCAGGCGAGGACCGATCCCTCTCACCGGGAAGTGAAGCGCCCGATGGCTGGGTTATGTATTTTGATGGCGCGTGCGCACGCTAGGGCGCGGGGGCTAGAGCGGTGCTCATGTCGCCCACTCAGGACAAGCTCTACTACGCCGTGCAGCTCTACTTCCAGCTGGGCGAGAAGGTCTCCAACAACATCGCGGAGTACGAAGGCCTCATAGCTGGCCTTAAGGCTACGGTGGCCCTAGGGGTGAAGCGCCTCACCATCAGGGGTGGCTCGCAGCTCCTCATCAACTTCTCCAATAAGGTATACAAGCCAAGGGACGAGCACATGGGGGCATACCTCACGGAGGTATGCAAAATGGAAAAGCAGTTCCTGGGTCTAGAATTGCAGCACGTGCCCCGTGGCACCAACAAGGAGGCCGACGACATCGCCAAAAGAGGATCAAAGCGACTACCCCAAGAGCCTGGCGTCTTCGAGGAGCGGCTCTTCAAACCGTTGGCAGCACCTCCGCTCTCGAGGCCAGCGCCGCCTCAGGAGGAGCTCCCCCAACCACCTACCTCGGGAGCCCTGGCCTGCGGCCCGACATCGAGAGCGCGCCTACTCTTGGCGATCGAGCCCCAGGAGGGGTGCTGGACCAAGGAGTTCAAGGAATAACTGACGCAAGGGACACTGCCGGAGAAAGAGGAGGACATAGAGCGCGTGGCCCGACAGGCCACGGCGTACTGCATCCAGGACGGTGAGTTATACAGGAAGCAGCTGAATGACGTTTCCTTGCGTTGTATCTCCAGGGAACAGGGGAACGAGTTGCTAGCTGACATACATGGCGGAGACTGCAGACACCACTCAACGTCACGAACCCTCGTCGGAAAGGAATTCCGCAGCGGGTTCTACTGGCCTACGGCGCTCAATGACACGACTGAGCTGGTGAAGTCTTGCGAGGCCTGTCAATCCACGCCAAGCAGATCCAGCAGCCAGCTCAGGGCCTCCAGACCATCCCACTCTCATGGCCGTTTGCAGTCTCGGGGCTTGATATCTTAGGATCATTCCCTCGAGCGCCTAGGGGCTACTGCTACCTCTATGTCGCCATCGACAAGTTCACCGAATGGGCGGAAGTAGAAGCTGTCCGCACCATCCCAGCCGGATCTGTGGTCAAGTTCATCAAGGGTCTCGTGAGCCGGTTCGGGGTCCCTAATCGCATCATCACTGATAACGGCTCGCAGTTCACTAGCAATCTCTTCAAGACATATTGTGCTAACCTTGGAACGCAGATCTGCTATGCTTCGGTGGCACACCCTAGGAGCAATGGTCAGGCCGAACGGGCCAACGCGGAGGTCCTGAGAGCCCTCAAGACCAGGACCTTCAAGAAGAAGCTCGAGGCCTGCGGCAGAGGCTGGCACGATGAGCTCCAGTCTGTGCTATGGTCCATCCGCACCACCGCCACCAAGCCAACAGGCGAGACCCCGTTCTTCCTCGTCTACGGAGCAGAAGCGGTTCTCCCTCACGAGGTCAAGCATCGCTCCGCGCGGGTCCTGGCATTTGATGAGGCACAACAGGACGCCATGCGGGGGATGGACCTCGTGCTGGCGGAGGAACACCACCGCGAAGCCATGCTTTGGGCGGCAAGATACCAGCAGGTGCTGCGATGGTATCACTGTTGCAGCGTTTGCTCCACGACGCTCGAGGTGGGTGACCTCCTCCTAAGGTGGGTGCTCTCCAGGGAAGGGCTGCATAAGCTTTCACCCATGTGGGAGGGCCCGTTTAGGGTCGCCGACGTCTCTAGGTCTGGCGCCGTGCGCCTGGAGACGCAGGACGGGGTCCCCATCCAGAACGCCTGGAACATCCAACACCTCCGGAGGTTCTACCCATGAAGCAAGGCCCGGCGCCTGTGAAGCAAGGCCCAGTGCGTGTGAAGGTCTCCGCTCATGACACTCTAACGTAATAATGAGTGGGGCTGTACACGCCCCGGAGTCTCAGGAGTGCCGCCCTCGGGCCTCGGGGGCTCCCTCCCACTTCCTAGTGGCAACACTTAGCTCCGCGCTGGTGAGAAAACTAGACTAGGTGCCGGACGCGGCTTTTCATTTGCTTTCCGTAGTTGGCTGGCTCCTCTTTAATGAAAATTTGCTTTCTGGTGTTCCTTGCCGGCTTGGTTTCATCGCCTTTTGCCTCCGTTTCTGCCTTCCGTTCCTTGCTTTGACCTGTACTCTCCCTCGCATGCTTCGCGAGAGGGCTGGACAGGTGCCCTCGTGAGCATTTTTCATGTTCTTCGCGAGGCACCCTCGCTCGAGCTCGCAAGCTGGCGCACCTCTCTCAATCTGTGCCCCTCGGGTACCGCGATGCGAAGCGCTGGGTTGTGGCCGGCTGCGCCTGCGACCAGGGCTCGGAAGAATAAGAGTTTCCTAATGAATTTTTTGCAGTTCCTAGATGCCTCCCAAGCCAAGAGGCCTCGCCAGGCACTGGGAAATGTGCGCCTCACGAGGCATAAACTACTTCGAGCGCGCCAAGCTAAGTTATTTCTACGCGCCTACAAGAAACGCCGATGCTGCAACACGACACAGGAACGAGAAACATAGCACAAGAACTTGGAAATCATGGTTCGTTGCACGCTCCTGCAGGGCCCCATACTTGTCTCTCTCTTAACGGAGGAAGAAAAGGAAGAACGAAACAAAAGTGGCGCGTGCCCCCGCAGCAGTTCACGAGGATGGGCCCATGGCGCTCTCCTGGGCTCAGCCAGACCCCTCCTCGCGCTTCACTGGGGCGCGGCGACGAGACGACCCGCTGCCACACTCGAAGCGGGCGTGGCGGCTGGTCGTAGCCGCCGCCGCTGGAGCTGTCTCCGGAAGAAGAGTCACCGTAGCTGGACGAGCCATGGCCGGCGCTGAGGACAAGCCCGCCTTCACCCTCATCACGGCCATTGCCGAGGCTGAGCACCTGACCGCCGTCGTTATCCTCAGGGCAGCACCCGACACGGCGACCATCTTCCCCGAACACCCTCACGTAGAGGGTCGGGTTGCCATCGTACTTGAAGTGGAGGGTGCACCGCCGGCCTAGGCCGCGCGCGCGGGCAAACGCCTGCCAGCCGCAGGCCAGGGCTGTTTTGCCCGCGGCGGAGACATCGACCGCGACCCATGAAGCCTTGCTACAGCAGCCGTCCGCCTACAGCCAGAGACCGCCTGGACCTGTGGCTGGGAGCTCGCCGGCAAAGAAGCGCGGGAGCTGAAGCCAGGTGCCGGCTGGGTTCTCTGACCACACGATGAACTCTGGCAGCACCTCCGCTGTGTGGAAGCACAACCGGGGAGGCCGCGCGACCATGGCGCGCCTCTCCTCATCGACGGGGCTGCCACAACCTGGGCGACTCCCACCGTGTGAAGAGGCGGCGCTGCGGTCGCGAGGGGCCACGGCAGTGGCCGCGGTACGCTTGCGAGGACGGTCGCGTCCCCTCTTAGGCGGCGGTGAGCAGAGCCCCTCCTGGCGGGCCATCCCCTTTTCTGTAGCCGAGAACCTCTTCGCAGGCACCATGGGTGCCGCTACTAGCAATGAATAAAGGGAGAAGAAGCGAGCGGAGCAGGAAGGGATGAGCGACGGGGGCTTCACCCCCTCCTCATTTATAGCGGGAGAAGGCCAACCAGCGATCCCCATGATCGCAGGTAATGATGATTTTTCTCTGCATGCAATAGGGACTCGTCAAGTCGGGCAGTTGCCGAGGCAGCATGGGGAAGCGGAGACGCCCACGTCCAATCAATCGCCATGCGTCAACCGAGGCCGCAGGCTGTTGGGGCCCGCGGCACTCCGCACTTGCCCCTTGGCTTCGCCTCGAAGCCAAGTCCGAGCGCGCCTTGGGCCCGGGTGTCGGTGTCAAAACCGGCAGATCTCGGGTAGGGGGTCCCGAACTGTCCGTCTAGGATCGATGGTAACAGGAGACGGGGGACACGATGTTTACCCAGGTTCGGGCCCTCTCTATGGAGGTAATACCCTACTCCTGCTTGATTGATCTTGATGAATATGAGTATTACTAGAGTTGATCTACCACGAGATCGTAATGGCTAAACCCTAGAAGTCTAGCCTATGTGAACATATGGTAATGAATGTGTCCTATCCGGACTATGCTCTCCCGTTTATATAGACACCGGAGAGATCTAGGGTTACATGGAGTCGGTTACATAAGAAGGAATCTTCATAGTTGGTCGCCTAGCTTGCCTTCCACGCCAAGGAAAGTCCAATCCAGACACGGATATAGTCTTCGGTCTTCGTATCTTCACGGCCCATCAGTCCGGCCCACAGATATCAGGCCGGACGCCCGAGGACCCCTTAATTCGGGACTCCCTCAGTAGCCCCTGAACCAGTCTTCAATAGCGAGGTGTTTGGCACACATATTGTCTTCGGCATTGCTAGGCGGGTTCCTCCTTCGATGATCTCCAAGTAATGTATTCGGCCATTGATCCAATGTCATCTCCTTGGCTTCTACGCATTTTAAGTAATCTTCGTTCTCCATGTGTCGAGCGAATGTGAAAAGTCAGGGTATTTTTGCGAATAACACCCCGTCTACGCAAGGAAGAGTGCCTATTTAAAGAGATTGGATCCTAGATCCGTTCAGCGCTACACAGAAGAAATCCCTAGAGACTGCTTGGGAGAGACCATTCTAGGATGGCCATCATTCCCAGCTCCTCCGCTCGTCCCAGCCCAGAGAAAGGCGAGTGGGAGAGGTGTTCTGTGTCTCATAGCCAATTAACGAAGTTCCAAACGCAGGGATTCCTTCCCCCTACAGATCTAATCCCTGTTCGGATGGGGCTAGCTTCCTTCAATGAGGGGACTCAGGCAGAGGATTTTCCCAATCCGTCTGGGGGAGAGCAAGTGTGTTTTGTCCCCTTCCTGCTAAGAGGCTTTGGATTTCCAATCCATCCGTTCCTCCGAGGACTTCTGGAGTACTAAGGCCTCCAGCTGCACAACTTCAGTCTGGCCTCTATTCTGCACATCGCGGGTTACGTCGCTTTGTGAGAACTATTCCTGGGCGTCGAGGCTCATTTCGAGTTGTGGAGGAAGTTGTTCTGTCTCGTCCCGCGCAATCACGAAGGGTCAATATTTGAGGTGGGCGGAGCCAAAGTTTGGTGCGTCGCTGATACCGGATATCCATCCGGCACACCAAGGAAGGCACCAGAAGGAAGGCCCTCCGAATGGTTCTATATTTAGGACGTCCTACTTCCCGACCCAGTTCGAAAGGGTCTTCCTGAATTTGCGGGCGTCCCGCTGAAGAAACGCCACAGTTGGCATCCCCGGAGTCTTGAAGAAGACGACGGCGCGGAGGTTCGTCAGCTGATGAGCAAGATAAAAGATCTCGCTCAGTCCGGGCTCACAGTAATCGAGGTTATGGCGATCTCCATAGCGCGAGGGGTTCAGCCTCTTCAATACAGAGGGCTTCCCATGTGGCACTATAATGGGGAGGATGACGCCTCTCGCTTTGGCCGCAAAGGTCCGGATACCCCTGCCGCTCTGGCTAACATATTAGCCGAACTGTTCAAAGGGGAGGAAAAGGAATTTCTTCGCATCAAGCTCAGAGACGGGTACTCTATGTATAACCCTCCCAGTTGGGTAAGACCCAACCCCTCTGTTTTTACTCCTTCCATCTCCAAATTGCCTTTGATAAATTTCTAGTTTGTTTGCTTATGACAGCACTGGCGAAAGGTCGCCGAGGGATTTTATAGTCCCACCCCACAGCCGGAGGACCACAACTGGGAGCTTGATCCCGAGTTTGAAGAGGATCCGGATATATTTTTGGTGCTCTCGGAGGGGATGTTTTACCAGACAAGCTATGATGGCACAGAAGTGGCCATCATCGCCGACTACCCCGGTCTTCTTCCTGCTTCACAGGTAATTAAACAAGAAACACCTCCTTTGAACCTCACCCACCGCATTGTCGCGTGTTTTACACGGGAGGCGTTTGATGATACCGAGGAAATCGGTTCCTGCGCCGGGAAGGTCTTCGAAGAGGAGGGCCGGTGAAGGCACCGCCGGGCCCTCGCCGAGGAGGTACGGATAAATATATCTTTCAGTGGCCGTGCCCAACTGTGACCTATGCGCCTGTTCGATTACAGGAAAAAGGTTCGCCGAACTGTGTCCGGGGGTCCGGTCGGCCGCGCTCCCAACAAACAAGATTTAGATCCAGTCGAGGAGACAGGAGCCGATGTAGGAACAAAGCCGGACTGCTCTTTGGCCGAGGGTTCGAACAATATGTCTGTTACCAACTCGGAAGTAGAGAGCACCATGAATCATCGGCGCTGCAGAGCTGTTTTACGAGACCCGAAGTTCTCGGACGAGGCATTTAATGCCTTTAGCTCGGGCGACGCATACATCCGAGCTGCTCGAGACGGGCTTAGAAAAGCCATGAGGCAATATCTGACAGATGTGCAGGTAAGTTTTCTTTGTCAAAAAAGGATAGCCATATACCCGTAGCCCCCGGGACTGAAAGCAGTTGGTACAACTGATTTAAGGACCATTGTATGACCAGGTTCTTACAGAGAAGAACAACCTGCTGACCCAAGAGCTGGAACAATGTCGGGTGCAGCTAAATGCTGCTACCGCCGAACTAGAAAAGTCCAAAAAGGCGTCGCCTGGTAATTTTCCCCTCCATCGAGAAAATATAATCATATGCCATTAATGCTAACAGTCCTGCCTATATCATGACATGATTGTCAGAGGAACCCAAAGAGGCGCTGGAAGTCGTGCAAGCGAATGAACAAGAAGTCAAGAGGCTACATGCTATGGGCGAACGTGTGCTGAAGCCGGCCATTGTTGAGAAAAACCAGCTCCAGGATTGCAAAACCCAGCTAGGCGAAGAGTTGAAGGATGTGCGGGCCCAGCTAGCCGATTCTGTGAAGGAGAACAAGAAGCTGCGGGGCGGTGTATTCAGTATGTGTCCAAACTATTGTTAAAGTAGTTCGGAGATAGATAGAATTGATATAATTATGATTGCAGGTATATTGACCGGCCGTCCTGAAGAGGAGGTGTCTGGATCAGCTGATGATCTGCTGCAAAGACTGTCGTAGGTGCACGAGCATGCTCAGCTAGCCGTGCGGAGCGTTGCCAAGGCCTTATGGCCATCCGCCTCCCCTCCAGGAAGTATGGAGGAGCTCCTAGAGCTGTTCAAAGGAGCGCGGCAGTGTATCCGATTATGGAAGATATCGGCCTGTTGAGAGGGTGTGCGAGAAGCTTGGGCCATGGTGAAAACTCGCTATAGCAAGCTTGATCCTAATCACATGGCTCGGGTCGGACCGCTAGGGTCAAATGGGGAAGAAATTCCCGTTAGTTTAGTGTATGACCAAGTAGAGGTGGCCGCCAAATATTCCCAACAAGATTGTAAGTTAGACCGCCTGTTGGATGGTATAGAGAAGGAAGTGTTTGAGTCCCAATGACTATGTACTTTCCTTACCCTATGTAATTCTAGCTGAATTGTATAGCATTTGTCATGGCAGACCTTTTCGCTTCAACCTCCAGACTCGATGGCGCGGAGTGTTTCCGAATACCCTCGTGGCCGAATAGACTGGGGTATGCTTGGAAAACTAGGCGTAGGGGTCATAGTTGCTTGAACAGACAAGTTGTATCCGGCTAGTTATGTTATATTACATTGAGATTGTAAGAAACATCTTCCAGGGAGAATAGTTTCATTAAGGGTTCCTTTCCCTGGGTGTGCATGCATTAGTAGACATGTCCGAATTGTGATGTAAAAATCACAGTGTGTATAGCTTCTGGGGGTTCACAATAGAGTGAGTGCAAAGAGTATTTTTCATCCACCGACCGAATATTCCCTTAAGAACGCTAGCTTTCGGCTTCACCCAGTCTGAGGTACACATCCGGATAACCCGACAGTAACAATCGCAGAGGCGCTCCCTTTACCACCTAGCTGAACAATCGGGAACGTAGGGGTAAGCACAGGAGCCAGGCAACCCAGCTTGGCAAATACTTAAGTCATATCGATGCATATAATGGTGAAGAAAATACATACGGTAAGAACGCATATGTATGATGAGCTTGATGCTGGGAAAATAGTACTAACAAGCTTCTGTTAAAGAAGCCCCCAGGTATGATGGGCGTACATATGTAAGAATGTGTACGTCAGCAGTGTTCGGCCAAGCCAAATGATAGCTTTAAAGCGAAAAAAAGAATTGTGTAAAATGGAGAAAAAGTAATGGGAACTACAGGGGAGAAGGAGACTAACAAAGAGTGCGACGCTAGACGTAGAACGTTCGGAGTCTGGCCGCGTTCCAGGGGTTCGGCTCTAGGTGATTGTCTGACGCGTCATGAAGATGGTACGCTCCTCCGGTAAGAACTTCATCAATTATGAAGGGACCCTCCCATTTGGGCTTGAGTTTGTCCTTTTTCTTCTCCGGCAAGCGTAGAAGGAGTTCTCCAACATTGTAAGTCTTGGCCCGTACTTCTCTACTTTGGTATCTTCGAGCCTGCTGCTGATAAAATGCTGAACAGGCTTTGGCGACGTCGTGCTCCTCCTCCAGGGCATCTAAGCTGTCCTGCCGATCCAACTCGGCCTCTTTCTCTTCGTACATACGCACTCGAGGTGAGTCATGTATAATATCGCAAGGCAATACAGCGTCTGCACCGTACACCATGAAGAAAGGTGTGTATCCGGTAGTACGGTTAGGCGTGGTCCGCAACCCCCAGAGTATGGAGTCAAGCTCCTCGACCCAGTGTTTGTCTGATTCTTTTAAAGACCGCACTAGCCTGGGTTTGATGCCGCTCATAATAAGACCGTTAGCTCGCTCGACATGACCGTCTGTTTGCGGGTGGTAGACAGAGCCATAATCGAGCTTAATGCCCAGATTAGCACACCAGCTTTTCACCTCATCAGCTGTGAAATTGGAACCGTTATCAGTGATGATGCTGTGCGGTACACCATAACAGTGCACCACGTCGGATATAAATGCGATCACCGGTCCGGACTCGGCCATTTTGACTAGTCTAGCCTCTATCCACTTGGTGAATTTGTCCACCATGACCAGCAGATATTTTTTCTTATGGCCTCCCCCTTTAAGGGGTCCAACCATGTCCAAGCCCCAGACTGCAAAGGGCCATGTAGTGGGGATTGTTTGTAAGGCGGTTGGGGGCATATGGCTTTGGTTGGCGAAGAGTTGGCATCCAACGCAGCGCTGGACGAGGTCATGTGCGTCTGCCCGGGCCGTAGGCCAATAAAATCCTATCCGGAAGGCCTTGCTGACAAGTGCCCGGGCGGCGGCGTAGTGCCCACCGAGACCAGCGTGAATTTCTGCCAAGAGTTGCCGCCCCTCCTCCTCGGAGATACACCTTTGAAGGACTCCGGTGGTGCTTTTCTTGTAGAGCTCTCCCTCATGAACTTTATAGGCCTTCGAACGCGAGACGATGCAGTGAGCCTCGTTCTGATCTTCTGGGAGCTCCTTCCTATTAAGATAGGCCAAGAATGGTTCGGTCCATGGGGCAATTACTGCCATGATGAGGTGGGCCGATGGTGTTATTTCAGTGGCTGAGCCTCCGATGATATCGGCGTGTTCGCTATCTGTGTTCGTGCTCGGAACAGGACTGTCGTTGCTGTCTCCCCCTTGCCACACCACGGATGGCTTAAAGAGCCTTTCGAGGAAGATGTTAGGTGGGACGGGGTCGCGCTTAGCGCCGATGCAAGCAAGGACGTCTGCCGCGTGATTACTTTCGTAGGCGACGTGATGAAATTCGAGTCCCTTGAATCGAGCCAACATCTTCAAGACGACATTGCGATAAGCTGCCATCTTTGGATCTTTGGCATCAATGTCTCCATTAATTTGGGATATTGCGAGGTTTGAGTCCCCGCGCACCCCCGGGCGTTGTATGCCCATTGATACGGCCATCCGAAGGCCATGCAGCAAGGCCTCGTATTCGGCTGCGTTGTTGGAGTCTGTGTATAATATTTGGAGTACGTACTGGACGATATCTCCTGTGGGGGACGTTAATACGACGCCCGCCCCCAACCCTGCCAACATTTTGGAGCCGTCAAAATGCATCACCCAGTTGGAATATGCGCCGTACTCTTTAGGGAGTTCGGCCTCTGTCCATTCGGCGACGAAGTCAACCAGTACCTGGGATTTGATGGCTCAACGTGGTTTGTACGTGATGTCGAATGGCAGGAGCTCAATGGCCATTTGGCAATCCAGCCCATTGCATCCCAGTTGTTGATTATATCATTGAGGGGCACTTCAGAAGCCACCGTGATTGAGCACTCCTGAAAGTAGTGTCGCAATGTTTGAGATGCCATGAAGACCGCATATGCTATCTTTTGATAGTGAGGGTACCGGGTTTTGCATGGTGTGAGGACGGTGGATACGTAGTATACCGGCTTTTGGAGCGGAAATTTGTGTCCGTCCTGTTCTCGTTCGACGACGAGGACGGCACTCACCACTTGATGCGTTGCCGATATGTATAGCAACATGGGTTCGCCTGCGTTTGGTGCAGCCAAGATTGGATTGCTTGCTAGGAGGGTCTTTATTTCCTCCAGTCCGGCAGTCACCGCGTCTGTCCATTCGAAGTTATCCGTGCGCCGTAAGAGGCGATAGAGTGGGAGTGCCTTTTCTCCTACTCTGGAGATAAAGCGGCTTAGTGCATCCTGCCAGCTTTTGGACCTGTTTGAGGTCTGTTGGTGTAGCTAACTGTGACAGGGCTCGGATTTTAGCCGGATTTGCTTCGATTCCTCTATTGGAAACTATGAAGCCCAGCAGTTTTCCAGTGGGGACGCCGAAGATACACTTCTCCGGGTTGAGCTTAATGTCATCTGCCCGGAGGTTGTCAAACGTGAGACGTAAGTCGTCTATTAGTGTTTTGACATGCCTAGTCATCAACGTAAGCTTCTACCGTCTTGCCGATCTGTTTCTCGAGGCATGTTTGGATCATGCGCTGGTAGGTGGCACCGGCGTTCTTGAGCCCGAAAGGCATGGTGTTGAAGCAAAACGGCCCGTATGGGGTAATAAATGCTGTTGCAGCTTGATCGGATTCCTTCATTTTGATTTGATAGTATCCGGAATATGCATCGAGGAAACACAGTGAGTCGTGTCCTGCGGTGGCGTCAATGATTTGGTCAATGCGGGGAAGGGGAAAAGGATCCTTAGGGCAAGCCTTGTTGAGATCCTTGAAGTCGACACACAAGCGCCAGCCAGTTCGGGTGTTTGATTTCTCTAATGAATCCGGCCTCGATGAGCTTGACCAGCTCCTCCCCCATGGCTTGTCGCTTGGGTTCAGAAAAGCGCCGCAGTGTTTGCTTGTCTGGTTTAAATCCTTTTAATATGTTGAGGCTATGTTCGGCCAACTTGCGTGGGATCCCTGGCATATCTGAAGGGTGCCAGGCAAATATGTCCCAGTTTTCGCGCAGGAACACTCGTAGTGCGGCGTCAACTGTTGGTGTCAGTTGAGCTCCGATAGATGCAGTCTTCTTGGGGTCCGTTGGGTGGACATGGAATTTGACTATTTCTTCTGCTGGTTTGAGTGAGGTGGATTTGGGGCGTTTGTCGAGGATCACATCGTCCCTGTCCACTGTGGAGCGTAGTGCAGCTAATTCTTCGGCCGCGAGGACTTCAGATAGCGCTTCCAGGGCCAGGGATGCGGTTTTGTTTTCAGCGCGGAGTGCTATGTCCGGATCACTGTCAAGAGTGATTATACCGTTTGGTCTGGGCATTTTGAGCTTCATATATCCGTAGTGAGGTGTAGCTTGGAAGCATGTGAAAGCATCCCGCCCCAATAAGGCGTGATATCCGCTGCTGAAAGGGGCGACTTGGAAGGTTATTTCTTCGGACCGTGCCGAATACCACGTCAAGTGTGATTTTGCCCGTGCACCGCGCCTCCCGACTAGGAATAATTCCCCGGAAGGTTGTGCTACTTTGTTTGATGCGGCTCCTGTCTATTTCCATTTTATGGAGTGTGTCCTCATAAATGAGATTTAGTCCGCTGCCACGTCCATGAGAACCTTGGTGAGTCGAAACCCATCCACGATGGGGCTGAGGACTAACGCAGATGGTGCTCGTACTGTTCTGTACTTTGTTTCGTCACCGGCATTGAATGTTATAGCCGTGTTGTTCCATGGGTTTATTACGGCAATTTGGCAGACTTCATTGAGCTCGCGAAGTGCCCGTTTGCGCTTGTTGTTTGAAGCGAATGCCTCGAACACTGTCAATACTCTTGGGTCGTCATCTTCTGGGGGGTACTGTTCTGGGGCGTCCTCTATAAGGATGTCCTCGCCGCTCTTGGCTACCTGTCGTAGTATCCAACATGCTCTAAGGCTGTGGGTTGCCATGGTATCTGTTGTTGCATGTATTTTGCATGGGCCATCGAGCCACCCCTCCAGAACGGTGCCGTGCCGTATGGCGGCTTTGTGATTTTTGACTGTGGGACTGGGCGTGCCACGAGGGTACGCCCTTTTCGCCTGTAGGGGGAGTTGGGTTGGGGCAGGTGGTTCCCAGCGAGCTGCCCGAGTTTCCCAGGCGCTTTCCATTGCGCAGTACTTTTGTAAATTTCGGTATGCGGCGGCGATTGATGGCGTTGAGGATTCCTTCGTCCGCGCAATTGTTGCGGAATGCCGCTATCACGTCTTCATCGCGGCAATCTTTTACCTTATTTTTGACAAGGAGGATTCTGGCCCAGAAGTGGTGGACCGTTTCCTGAGACTTTTGTTTGATGCTCATGAGAGCGTCTATGTCCGGGTGGGTGGGTGGAGCGAAATCCGAACCCTGACCCGATTTTGGATCCGGGGTTTGAAGATCTATCGGACCTGGCAGTTCGGGCTCCGGGATATCGACTGATTTTTTTAGGCTCATCATCCGACTCCATGTTCGGGGGACGGGACATGCCTTTCTGCCGGAGAATATCCGGCCCTTCAAGATCGGAGATCCAAACATAGTTCGTCTTCAATATAGTAGAAGAGTGCTCCGCTCCTTGACTACCGCTATCTGATGGGTGATCGGCGGAGTTTTGATTTCTCTCTGGTCGGGTTTAAGCCCAACCCGATCGTAGTCTGTAGCGACCCCCAAGGCGGCCATGCGATCCAGGAGTTTGTTTAACGACGACAACTCCATTGGATCCATGCGGGTGGAGTAATGGGGATCGACGTGGAGGCGATTTTCGATGACTTGAGAGGTCATCGTCGGCTTAAGGGCCGACCCGGCGGTCATGACGAATCCGCCCAGTCGGAGAGTTTGGCCTGGGGCCAGGACTCCTCCGGAGATGATATTATCCTTCAAAACAAGGCGAGCCATCAATCCTCTTGGCGACGGCACAACAGAACTCTCAATGAAAGCACCAATGTCGGTGTCAAAACCGGCGGATCTCGGGTAGGGGGTCCCGAACTGTGCGTCTAGGATCGATGGTAACAGGAGACGGGGGACACGATGTTTACCCAGGTTCGGGCCTTCTCTATGGAGGTAATACCCTACTCTTGCTTGATTGATCTTGATGAATATGAGTATTAAAAGAGTTGATCTACCACGAGATCCAAATGGCTAAACCCTAGAAGTCTAGCCTATGTGAACATATGGTAATGAATGTGTCCTATCCGGACTACGCTCTCTGGTTTATATAGACATTGGAGAGATCTAGGGTTACATGGAGTCGGTTACATAAGAAGGAATCTTCATAGTTGGTCGCCTAGCTTGCCTTCCACGCCAAGGAAAGTCCAATCCGGACACGGATATAGTCTTCGGTCTTCGTATCTTCACGGCCCATCAGTACGGCCCACAGATATCAAGCCGGACGCCCGAGGACCCCTTAATCCGGGACTCCCTCACCGGGGCTACTGTCGGCGTCCTGGGAACGGGGGTCCCCAGACTTGCCTGCCTGCGGCCCATGGCGTGGCTCCACCAGCGGCCCTATATGGCCCATCTTCACCAGCAAACACCCAAGACCCTCACGAGGCGGACGACGCAAGACCTCCTCGGGGGCGGCCTCACCAGGCTAGCTCGCGAGGGGTGGAGAGATCAAGGCAAGGGGCACCTCGCGAGGTTTCTGTGATGCAAGGCATGAATACCGGGGCCAGGCGGGCGCCGGCGCGTAGTGTCCTCATTTCCACTTTGGTGCTAATGAGGCAAGCGCAGGCGAGGAGTCCCGAGGCATCAGGCAAAGGTTCCCATATCGATGCAACGAGACCAAGACCAGTAGGACGGCAGGACGGAGGTCACCGTGGAGCCCAAGATGGCGTCACCACCAGAGCCTTTGGCAGGCGAAGACCACCTTTAGTCAAGATAACTTGTACTAGTTGTCTCCCTTCAAATTTGGCCGTTGTGGCATCCCTTCCCGGCAGCATTTGGGAAGAGGACCAGGGCCTCTATAAATAGGGCTAGCCACCACAGTAGGAGGCAACCGATCCGAGGCCATTCAGATCATCCTCATCCACACAAACTCAACAAACACAAGAGCACCTCTCCTCGGGAGGCTGTTCTTCCCTTGTAACTATTCCTCCTCAAGCCCAAGAGGCAATCCACCACACCACACTGGAGTAGGGTATTACACCACATCGGTGGCCCGAACCAGTATATATCATGTGTCCCTTTGCTCTGCCAGTTCGACGCGCCGAGCATTGAGATCGCGGTGAGGGAGAGTGCTAGGGGGAGGAGAGATCTTCGTGCGCACCCCAGTGTTCGAACCTCAAGGGTTTTGCCGGAACCCGAAATCCGACAATTTCAATTTCCATTTCCATTGCTCGGCTTAGCATCAGGACATTTATTGGCATAGTGTCCAATCTGCTTGCACCTAAAATAGGTCACGGTGCTCGGGTCCCTCATCACTGGAGCGGAATTATGCTGAGTACCATTTCCACCATTGCCATTCTTATGGCTCTTGCTGTTGGAATGGGTATGTCCTCCGTGGGTATGGCCTCCATGGGTATGGTGGTTGTGTCCTCCTGAGTATGGGGTGTAGCGGGGCTTATGCTGAGCTCCAGAGCTGTACTTTCCATGGCCATACTTCCGCTTGCGGCTATCTATCTGCTGTTGCTTGCCTTCAAAAATGATGGCCTTGTCTACCAGCTCCTGGTAGTTATTGAAGGTAGCCACCATCAGCTGCATTCCCAACTCATCATTGAGTCCTTCGAGGAACTTCTCCTGCTTTGCGCCATTTGTGGCCACATCACCGGGGCATAGCGAGCTAACTGGCTGAACTCATCCACGTACTGCCCCACAGTATGATTCCCCTGGCGTAAGTTGCGGAACCCACGCTTCTTCAGACTCATGGCTCCAGCTGAGACATGGGCGGTGCGGAAGGCCTGCTAGAACTGATCCCATGTGATGGTGGCGATGGGATAGGTGGTGGTGTAGTTCTCCCACCAAGATGCTGCGGGTCCATCCAGTTGATGTGCGGCAAAATGCACCTTCTCAGAATCTGTGCATCTAGCAGTTGCTAGCTCCCTTCCAATCTTGCGGGGCCAATCAACAGCTACAATTGGCTCGGTGCTGCTAGAGAACACCAACAGATTCAGCCTTAGGAAACGGGTCAGGTTGTCGACAGGGGGTGGTGGCGGTGGATTGTTGTTGTTGCCTTGGTTCTGCATGAGCATCTGCATCAAGGCATCTGCTGTTGGATCAGCTGGGTGAGCTCCGGCGGGAAAGTGAATCCGGGGTCACGTCTCACAGGCATCGGATGTTTTGGAGTGGATGAGAAATTAGAATAGAACAAGGGTCTAAAGAGAAATAACACTACCCACATGTATGCAACAATCAATAACACACTAATCACTTCAATCAAGTTTCACACATCGATCGTAATGAACTAATCGAGGTGGTCGGAATCTAGTTCTCATCGGTGGAAGACTTCATGAGATCAACGTTGGCTCCGACTTCTTCTTCGTCATCATCGTCTTCATAGGGCAAGGTCTCATCGGATTGAGCAGACTCGGTGATGGGGTCAACAACTATTTTAGTGAATCAGAGAAGAGATAGAAACGAATAGACAAGAGTATAGACCAAAGGATATATAGGAAAATTGTAAAATAGTTTTTTTTCCTATGGCTTTCCGATCATAGGGGTTACGTCCTACGATCGGTGTGTGCTCTGATACCATCTCTATAGCGACCCGACCCGAAAATGGTCAAGTCTCTGTGTATCAGTACCATCCCAAGATCATGCTGGCACACACAGTACATCAATCAATATATCAATGTGCAATCACACATGCTTTATTACATTGAATCTCATATAGAGTCTTTATTACAATAGAATAAATTTGGCCAAAGGCCAACTCATGAGATAAACTACTGCGGAAGACATAGACGACAGTGAGTCCATCCGACTCCATAGGGCAATCACCGAGCGTAGAGCGTAGCCTCACTCCTGGTCGGAATAAACCTCTGCAACATAAGACGTTGCAGCCATGTAGGTCAGCATTTTGAATATGCCGGCAAGTCACAGAGAGAAACTGTAATAAAATGCTCTCACTATATGCAATTTTGGCTATGGGGCCCTAAGTTTAAGTTTTTGCGAAAAGCAAATTTTTCCCTAAAACAAAAGGACTTGCTTGTAAATTACTACAAAATATTTGTTGTTAATGAGATAGTTCCGCCAACCAATTCTCATATCCAAAATTATTAATAAACCCACTCATTATAATTAATTGTGTTGAGGCTGGCTGATAGTATCATATCCGGTGCTCAAGTTGTCCGTAACCGGGGACACGGCTAAACGATTAGATTGTTACTCTGCAGAGTCTTGTACACTTTACCTACAAGATTCAATCCCTCCTATTATGTCCTCGCACTGCCTGGTATTTGAGAACAGGACGATCGAAACATGATCTTCCAAAGCGGTCCCCCGGCCGAAAGTCAATGCTCATCCAATCCTACCTCTCGTCTACATCTGCTAGCAATCTGACCAACCAGAGTCTCGACTAAGGTCAACCAAGCCAGAGCCCATAATGTCTTGCGGTTGCACACGTATGCTTTCCGGCCTTGAAGTATCCATCCATCTCTTTGAGCCTGGGTGGCATTCCATCGGGATGATCACAGGTAGATACCAGGATTCCCGGGCATAACCATGATAGATATCAGGCTGCCAAATGCTTTCCATTCCACCCAGGGGTATATTGAGTCATTGAAGTCTTGAATCATCATGCAGGTCTTGAATTATTTAACCTCACAACACTTCTGAATCTCACAACCAAACCCCGTCTACTCGAGTGTAGCAAATATTAAGTAACGTCCGTTCTCGGGAAATGGTAACAGGGTGTTGGGTTTCTCCTACCTCATGATACTACCTCAAGTTCGATGCTCAATATCCTACAATTCATGATAGAAAGAAACTACTAATGCAATAAAACATGGGTAATGGAAATACATGATCAAAGTAAACTTGCCTTGTCGACGATGCTGAAACTCTAATGCTTTGTAGACACAAGCCTCGCACTCCGGATAGTCTAAGGAATCAATAAATAATATACAATAAGCATTCATCAAACAAAAGTACTACAACATATAGCAATCAATAAAACCAACGAAGAAAGGCAAAGCAAAGTTTTACTACAAGTAAGGCAAACTCAAAAAAATAGTTTTTTCTACTATGAAAACTTTCTTGTATAGAACATAAATAGAAAATTTATTAACTAAAAGAAAGGAAAACAACAAACAATTTTTATGCAAAAGGAATCGCATTAAAAGCTATTATGAAACTCCTTCCATGCCTAAAACAAAACTAGTAAGAAAATAAAATAAAATATTTTATTTTTCTGTAAATAAAAGTTCACCTTCTAAAACTACAGAAACTAATCTGACTAAAAAAACAACAGAATTTTTTTAATCTTAAAGTAACTAAAACAGTGTTTTGATGTAAAACTAATTTTATTAAAATCTAAAAATACACAAATTAATCCTACTGCTAGGCAAGGTCAAAACAAAGCAGTGGCAAAAAGAGTTACTAAAAAATTAATCCTAGCTCATTTTATAGCAGAAATACTAATCTGATTAAACTTATATAAAAAAATTAAAAACTAAAACATGGCCGAAACTATTTTATACAGAAACGTTTGGAAATTTGAAGACTAGAGCAAACAGAATCAATCAAAAACTCTAAATAACCTAAGAGATATAATTTTTTCAAAATCAGAACTATTCTCTTTTAGAAATTGAAACGAAAACAAAAAAAAAACTAACGGGCACTACTGGGCCGAAGCTGTGCGATTCTGCAACTATATTATGCTCCGGCGTTATATAACTAAACGAGTACGTTTAATAAAAGAAAACCTACCGGTTCGATCTAACCTAACTAAACTGAGAATAAACCGGACTAACCCGGAAAATAAAGCGATCTAATAACAATAAACTTAACCCTTCACTTAGACTAATCTAGGCCGTAGAAACAAGATCGAACAGGGGAGGGAATCCGGCAGCTTACAGCGGCGGGCGACGGTGAGTTGAGCTTGGGCGTCGGGGGCGGAGGTGCTCCGGTGGTCGGGGAAGGCGGCGAAGATGTCAGGCGGATGCGGCGAAGCGAGGGCGTCGTCATGGTGATCTCGGTGATGGTCGAAGACGACGGAGGCGAGTGGAACGAGCTCGGCGGAGCTCTTGGTGATCTGCAACTCCGCCGGCGGGCGGCGATGCTCGTGGCGGCGGCTTAGGTCGTTCCTGGGCGATGAAAAGGTGTCATACGGGTGCGGATCGACGAGAGAGTTCGAATGGCAGAGCACAGAGTCAAGTGGTGGCTCACCGGCGTCGGGCGGTGAAGATGAACGGCAGCAGCAGAACGAGATCGGGATGATGAGGGCGGCGGTTATGGAGGGTTTTCGGCGAGGGTTTTAGGGGGTGCGAGAGAGGAGGGGCTTAGCCTTTTATAGGGCAAAGTCTTGGGCGAGGGGGCGGCTCCGGAACATGCTCATGGGAAGATCAGAGTGGCCGGCACGCTCTGCATGCTCTAGCTCGGCTTCGTGCGCGAGGGGTTAGGGATAGGGGTGGGGCCGGCGGGTCAGTGAGGGAGAGAGGAAGGGCGATCGGGCGGCCGAGAGGGAGCGGCTTTGGGCGCGTGCGGTGCTGCTGGCTGGGCCGGTTGGCCTGGCCAGCTCGGGGGAATTAGACCGAGAAGAAAATAAAATATAAATAGAAAAAATATTTTATATATAGGACATATAGATATCAAAATTCTCAGCGGAATAAATCCTAAGTAGTGAACTATTTTTCAGAGGAAAGAAACGAATGTTTATAATAACATATTTCTGAAAATTCCAATTAAAATAAATTTTGAATTCCAACTTTTGGCATTATTTTCATCTCACATTTTTGGAGTGTCATGTTAGCTCCTCTCATACTTCTGAACAAAGTATTTGTTAGGGACTTTTGAAATAAATTTCAAATGCCATGTTGAATCCAAAATCAAATAAATACTCAGGTGCCTCTGAAATTTCCAAATGCCACTGAATTCAAACAAAATGCACAGATGCTTAGCTAATAATTGTAAAATATTCGATATTGAAAATTTGGGATGTTACAATAGATTACAATCCTACATGTCCTATTATTCTTGGTAGACCTTTCCTTAGAACGATTGGTGCAATTATTGATATGAAAGAAGGAAACATTAGATTTCAATTTCTGTTAAGGAAAGGCATGGAACCCTTTCCAAGAAAGAAAATTAAATTGCCTTATGAATCTATTATGAGAGCCACTTATGGATTGCATACCAAAGATGATAATATCTAGATCTATTCGTGTTTTATGCCTAGCTAAGAGCGTTAAACAATAGCGCGTGTTGGGAGGCATCCCAATTTTATTTTATTTTTTGCTTTTTAGGTTTTGTTTTGCAATAAATAATTCACCTAGCCTATGGTTAGATGTGGTTTTGTGTTTTAGTTAGTGTTTGTGCCAATAAGTCCTTTGGGATAGCTTACGGTCATAGTTGATTCGATCTTGCTGAAAAACAGAAACTTTTGTGCCCAGTCCTAGAATTTTAAAAAATCACAGAAGCGTGATAAAATTCTGATTTTTTTACACAAGATGGATTTACAAATCTCCCCTGTTGTCCTAATGTTTCAGAATTTTTGAAGTTACATAAGTATTCGAACTATCCAGATTGCTACAGACTGTTCTGTTTTGGATAAATTCTGTTTTCTATGTGTTGTTCGCTTATTTTGATGAATCTATCGTTAGTATCGGGGGGTATGAACCATGGAAAAGTTGGAATATAGTAGATATTACACCATTATAAATAAAGAATGAGTTCACAACAATACCAAAAGTGGTGATTTATTTTCTTATACTAACGGAGCTTATGAGATTTTCTGTTGAGTTTTGTGTTGTGAAGTTTTCAAGTTTTGGGTCAGGATTTGATGGACTATGGAATAAGTAGTGGCAAGAGCCTAAGCTTGGGGATGCCCAAGGGACCCCAAGGTAATATTCAAGTAGAACCAAGAGCCTAAGCTTGGGGATGCCCCGGAAGGCATCCCCTCTTTCGTCTTCGTCTATCGGTAACCATACTTCAGGCTATATTTTTATTCACCACATGATATGTGTTTTGCTTGGAGCGTCTTGCATGATTTGAGTCTTTGCTTTTTAGTTTTCCGCAATCATTCTTTCTGTACACACCTTTTGAGAGAGACACACATGAATCGTGATTTATTAGAATACTCTATGTGCTTCACTTATATCTTTTGCGCTAGGCAATATTGCTCTAGTGCTTCACTTATATCTTTTTAGAGCATGGTGGTGGTTTTATTTATAGAAATTGATGAACTCTCGTGCTTCACTTATATTATTTTGAGAGTCTCTAAACAGCATGGTAATTTGCTTTGGTTATAAATTTAGTCCTTAGATGATAGGCATCCAAGAGAGATATAATAAAAACAATCATATAAAGACTTCCTTCAAGATCGAAATTTGCCAACGGATATGCGGCGGCGATTGATGGCGTTGAGGATTCCTTCGCCTCCATGTTTGGGTGGGTGGGTGGAGCGAAATCCGAACCCTGGCCCGATTTTGGATCCGGGGTTTGAAGATCTACCGGACCTGGCAGTTCGGGCTCCGGGATATCGACTGATTTTTTTAGGCTCATCATCCGACTCCATGTTCGGGGGACGGGACATGCCTTTCTGCCGGAGAATATCCGGCCCTTCAAGATCGGAGATCCAAACATAGTTCGTCTTCAATATAGTAGAAGAGTGCTCCGCTCCTTGACTACCGCTATCTGATGGGTGATCGGCGGAGTTTTGATTTCTCTCTGGTCGGGTTTAAGCCCAACCCGATCGTAGTCTGTAGCGACCCCCAAGGCGGCCATGCGATCCAGGAGTTTGTTTAACGACGACAACTCCATTGGATCCATGTGGGTGGAGTAATCGGGATTGACGTGGAGGCGATTTTCGATGACTTGAGAGGTCATCGTCGGCTTAAGGGCCGACCCGGCGGTCATGACGAATCTGCCCAGTCGGAGAGTTTGGCCTGGGGCCAGGACTCCTCCGGAGATGATATTATCCTTGAAAACAAGGCGAGCCATCAATCCTCTTAGCGACGGCACAACAGAACTCTCAATGAAAGCACCAATGTCGGTGTCAAAACCGGCGGATCTCGGGTAGGGGGTCCCGAACTGTGCGTCTAGGATCGATGGTAACAGGAGACGGGGGACACGATGTTTACCCAGGTTCGGGCCTTCTCTATGGAGGTAATACCCTACTCTTGCTTGATTGATCTTGATGAATATGAGTATTAAAAGAGTTGGTCTACCACGAGATCCTAATGGCTAAACCCTAGAAGTCTAGCCTATGTGAACATATGGTAATGAATGTGTCCTATCCGGACTACGCTCTCTGGTTTATATAGACATTGGAGAGATCTAGGGTTACATGGAGTCGGTTACATAAGAAGGAATCTTCATAGTTGGTCGCCTAGCTTGCCTTCCACGCCAAGGAAAGTCCAATCCGGACACGGATATAGTCTGCTGTCTTCGTATCTTCACGGCCCATCAGTACGGCCCACAGATATCAGGCCGGACGCCCGAGGACCCCTTAATCCGGGACTCCCTCACCGGGGCTACTGTCGGCGTCCTGGGAACGGGGGTCCCCAGACTTGCCTGCCTGCGGCCCATGGCGTGGCTCCACCAGCGGCCCTATACGGCCCATCTTCACCAGCAAACACCCAAGACCCTCACGAGGCGGACGACGCAAGACCTCCTCGGGGGCGGCCTCACCAGGCTAGCTCGCGAGGGGTGGAGAGATCAAGGCAAGGGGCACCTCGCAAGGTTTCTGTGATGCAAGGCATGAATACCGGGGCCAGGCGGGTGCCGGCGCGTAGTGTCCTCATTTCCACTTTGGTGCTAAAGAGGCAAGCGCAGGCGAGGAGTCCCGAGGCATCAGGCAAAGGTTCCCATATCGATGCAACGAGACCAAGACCAGTAGGACGGCAGGACGGAGGTCACCGTGGAGCCCAAGATGGCGTCACCACCAGAGCCTTTGGCAGGCGGAGACCACCTTTAGTCAAGATAACTTGTACTAGTTGTCTCCCTTCAAATTTGGCCGTTGTGGCATCCCTTCCCGGCAACATTTGGGAAGAGGACCAGGGCCTCTATAAATAGGGCTAGCCACCACAGTAGGAGGCAACCGATCCGAGGCCATTCAGATCATCCTCATCCACACAAACTCAACAAACACAAGAGCACCTCTCCTCGGGAGGCTGTTCTTCCCTTGTAACTATTCCTCCTCAAGCCCAAGAGGCATTCCACCACACCACACTGGAGTAGGGTATTACACCACATCGGTGGCCCGAACCAGTATATATCATGTGTCCCTTTGCTCTGCTAGTTCGACGCGCCGAGCATTGAGATCGCGGTGAGGGAGAGTGCTAGGGGGAGGAGAGATCTTCGTGCGCACCCCAGTGTTTGAACCTCAAGGGTTTTGCCAGAACCCGAAATCCGACAATTTCAATTTCCATTTCCATTGCTCGGCTTAGCATCAGGACATTTATTGGCATAGTGTCCAATCTGCTTGCACCTAAAATAGGTGACGGTGCTCGGGTCCCTCATCACTGGAGTGGAATTATGCTGAGTACCATTTCCGCCATTGCCATTCTTATGGCTCTTGCTGTTGGAATGGGTATGTCCTCTGTGGGTATGGCCTCCATGGGTATGGTGGTTGTGTCCTCCTGAGTATGGGGTGTAGCGGGGCTTATGCTGAGCTCCAGAGCTGTACTTTCCATGGCCATACTTCCGCTTGCGGCTATCTATCTGCTGTTGCTTGCCTTCAAAAATGATGGCCTTGTCTACCAGCTCCTGGTAGTTATTGAAGGTAGCCACCATCAGTTGCATTCCCAACTCATCATTGAGTCCTTCGAGGAACTTCTCCTGCTTTGCGCCATCTGTGGCCACATCACCGGGGCATAGCGAGCTAACTGGCTGAACTCATCCACGTACTACCCCACAGTTTGATTCCCCTGGCGTAAGTTGCGGAACCCACGCTTCTTCAGACTCATGGCTCCAGCTGAGACATGGGCGGTGCGGAAGGCCTGCTGGAACTGATCCCATGTGATGGTGGCGATGGGATAGGTGGTGGTGTAGTTCTCCCACCAAGATGCTGTGGGTCCATCCAGTTGATGTGCGGCAAAATGCACCTTCTCAGAATCTGTGCATCCAGCAGTTGCTAGCTCCCTTCCGATCTTGCGGGGCCAATCAACAGCTACAATTGGCTCGATGCTGCTAGAGAACACCGACAGATTCAGCCTTAGGAAACGGGTCAGGTTGTCGACAGGGGGTGGTGGCGGTGGATTGTTGTTGTTGCCTTGGTTCTGGATGAGCATCTACATCAAGGCATCTGCTGTTGGATCAGCTGGGTGAGCTCCGGCGGGAAAGTGAATCCGGGGTCACGTCTCGCAGGCATCGGATGTTTTGGAGTGGATGAGAAATTAGAATAGAACAAGGGTCTAAAGAGAAATAACACTACCCACATGTATGCAACAATCAATAACACACTAATCACTTCAATCAAGTTTCACACATCGATCGTAATGAACTAATCGAGGTGGTCGGAATCTAGTTCTCATCGGTGGAAGACTTCATGAGATCAACGTTGGCTCCGACTTCTTCTTCGTCATCACCGTCTTCATAGGGCAAGGTCTCATCGGATTGAGCAGACTCGGTGATGGGGTCAACAACTATTTTAGTGAATTAGAGAAGAGATAGAAACGAATAGAGAAGAGTATAGACCAAAGGATATATAGGAAAATTGTAATATAGTTTTTTTCCTATGGCTTTCCGATCATAGGGGTTACGTCCTACGATCGGCGTGTGCTCTGATACCATCTCTGTAGCGACCCGACCCGAAAATGGTCAAGTCTCTGTGTATCAGTACCATCCCAAGATCATGCTGGCACACACAGTACATCAATCAATATATCAATGTGCAATCACACATGCTTTATTACATTGAATCTCATATAGAGTCTTTATTACAATAGAATAAATTTGGCCAAAGGCCAACTCATGAGATAAACTACTGCGGAAGACATAGACGACAGCGAGTCCATCCGACTCCATAGGGCAATCACCGAGCGTAGAGCGTAGCCTCACTCCTGGTCGGAATAAACCTCTGCAACATAAGACGTTGCAGCCGTGTAGGTCAGCATTTTGAATATGCTGGCAAGTCACAGAGAGAAACTGTAATAAAATGCTCTCACTATATGCAATTTTGGCTATGGGGCCCTAAGTTTAAGTTTTTGCGAAAAGCAAATTTTTCCCTACAACAAAAGGACTTGCTTGTAAATTACTACAAAATATTTGTTGTTAATGAGATGGTTCCGCCAACCAATTCTCATATCCAAAATTATTAATAAACCCACTCATTATAATTAATTGTGTTGAGGCTGGCTGATAGTATCATATCCGGTGCTCAAGTTGTCCGTAACCGGGGACACGGCTGAACGATTAGATTGTTACTCTGCAGAGTCTTGTACACTTTACCTACAAGATTCAATCCCTCCTATTATGTCCTCGCACTGCCTGGTATTTGAGAACAGGACGATCGAAACATGATCTTCCAAAGTGGTCCCCCGGCCGAAAGTCAATGCTCATCCAATCCTACCTCTCGTCTACATCTGCTAGCAATCTGACCAACCAGAGTCTCGACTAAGGTCAACCAAGCTAGAGCCCATAATGGCTTGCGGTTGCACACGTATGCTTTCCGGCCTTGAAGTATCCATCCATCTCTTTGAGCCTGGGTGGCATTCCATCGGGATGATCACAGGTAGATACCAGGATTCCCAGGCATAACCATGATAGATATCAGGCTGCCAAATGCTTTCCATTCCACCCAGGGGTATATTGAGTCATTGAAGTCTTGAATCATCATGCAGGTCTTGAATTATTTAACCTCACAACACTTCTGAATCTCACAACCAAACCCCGTCTACTCGAGTGTAGCAAATATTAAGTAACGTCCGTTCTCGGGAAATGGTAACAGGGTGTTGGGTTTCTCCTACCTCATGATACTACCTCAAGTTCGATGCTCAATATCCTACAATTCATGATAGAAAGAAACTACTAATGCAATAAAACATGGGTAATGGAAATACATGATCAAAGTAAACTTGCCTTGTCGACGATGCTGAAACTCTAATGCTTTGTAGACACAAGCCTCGCACTCCGGATAGTCTAAGGAATCAATAAATAATATACAATAAGCATTCATCAAACAAAAGTACTACAACATATAGCAATCAATAAAACCAACGAAGAAAGGCAAAGCAAAGTTTTACTACAAGTAAGGCAAACTCAAAAAAATAGTTTTTTCTACTATGAAAACTTTCTTGTATAGAACATAAATAGAAAATTTATTAACTAAAAGAAAGGAAAACAACAAACAATTTTTATGCAAAAGGAATCGCATTAAAAGCTATTATGAAACTCCTTCCATGCCTAAAACAAAACTAGTAAGAAAATAAAATAAAATATTTTATTTTTCTGTAAATAAAAGTTCACCTTCTAAAACTACAGAAACCAATCTGACTAAAGAAAACAACAGAAAAAATTTAATCTTAAAGTAACTAAAACAGTGTTTTGATGTAAAACTAATTTTATTAAAATATAAAAATACACAAATTAATCCTACTGCTAGGCAAGGTCAAAACAAAGCAGTGGCAAAAAGAGTTACTAAAAAATTAATCCTAGCTCATTTTCTAGCAGAAATACTAATCTGATTAAACTTATATAAAAAAATTAAAAACTAAAACATGGCCGAAACTATTTTATACAGAAACGTTCGGAAATTTGAAGACTAGAGCAAAAAGAATCAATCAAAAACTGTAAATAACCTAAGAGATATAATTTTTTCAAAATCAGAACTATTCTCTTTTAGAAACTGAAACGAAAACAAAAAAACAAAAACTAACGGGCACTACTGGGCCGAAGGTGTGCGATTCTGCAACTATATTATGCTCACGCGTTATATAACTAAACGCGTACGTTTAATAAAAGAAAACCTGCCAGTTCGATCTAACCTAACTAAACTGAGAATAAACCGGACTAACCCGGAAAATAAAGCGATCTAATAACAATAAACCTAACCCTTCACTTAGACTAATCTAGGCCGTAGAAACAAGATCGAACGGGTGAGGGAATCTGGCAGCTTACAGCGGCGGGCGACGGTGAGTTGAGCTCGGGCGTCGGGGGCGGAGGTGCTCCGGTGGTCGGGGAAGGCGGCGAAGATGTCAGGCGGACGCGGCGAAGCAAGGGCGTCGTCGGGGTGATCTCGGTGATGGTCGAAGATGACGGAGGCGAGTGGAACGAGCTCGGCGGAGCTCTTGGTGATCTGCAACTCCACCGGCGGGCGGCGATGCTCGTGGCGGCGGCTTAGGTCGTTCCTGGGCGATGAAAAGGTGTCATACGGGTGCGGATCGACGAGAGAGTTCGGATGGCAGAGCACAGAGTCAAGTGGTGGCTCACCGGCGTCGGGCGGTGAAGATGAACGGCAGCAGCAGAACGAGATCGGGAAGATGAGGGTGGCGGTTATGGAGGGTTTTCGGCGAGGGTTTTAGGGGGTGCGAGAGAGGAGGGGCTTAGCCTTTTATAGGGCAAAGTCTTGGGCGAGGGGGCGGCTCCGGAACATGCTCATGGGAAGATCAGAGTGGCCGGCACGCTCTGCATGCTCTAGCTCGGCTTCGTGGGCGAGGGGTTAGGGATAGGGGTGGGGCCGGCGGGTCAGTGAGGGAGAGAGGAAGGGCGATCGGGCGGCCGAGAGGGTGCGGCTTTGGGCGCGTGCGGTGCTGCTGGCTAGGCCGGTTGGCCTGGCCAGCTCGGGGGAATTAGACCGAGAAGAAAATAAAATATAAATAGAAAAAATATTTTATATATAGGACATATAGATATCAAAATTCTCAGCGGAATAAATCCTAAATAGTGAACTATTTTTCAGAGGAAAGAAACGAAAGTTTATAATAACATATTTCTGAAAATTCCAATTAAAATAAATTTTGAATTCCAACTTTTGGCATTATTTTCATCTCACATTTTTGGAGTGTCATGTTAGCTCCTCTCATACTTCTGAACAAAGTATTTGTTAGGGACTTGTGAAATAACTTTCAAATGCCAAGTTGAATCCAAAATCAAATAAAAACTCAGGTGCCTCTGAAATTTCCAAATGCCACTTAATTCAAACAAAATGCACAGATGCTTAGCTAATAATTGTAAAACATTCGATATTGAAAATTTGGGATGTTACCATAGATTACAATCCTACATGTCCTATTATTCTTGGTAGACCTTTCCTTAGAACGATTGGTGCAATTATTGATATGAAAGAAGGAAACATTAGATTTCAATTTCTGTTAAGGAAAGGCATGGAACACTTTCCAAGAAAGAAAATTAAATTGCCTTATGAATCTATTATGAGAGCCACTTATGGATTGCATACCAAAGATGATAATATCTAGATCTATTCGTGTTTTATGCCTAGCTAAGGGCGTTAAAAATAGCGCTTGTTGGGAGGCAACCCAATTTTATTTTATTTTTTGCTTTTTAGGTTTTGTTTTGCAATAAATAATTCACCTAGCCTATAGTTAGATGTGGTTTTGTGTTTTAGTTAGTGTTTGTGCCAATAAGTCCTTTGGGATAGCTTACGGTCATAGTTGATTCGATCTTGCTGAAAAATAGAAACTTTTGTGCCCTGTCCTAGAATTTTAAAAAATCACAGAAGCGTGATAAAATTCTGATTTTTTTTACACAAGATGGATTTATAAATTTCCCCTGTTGTCCTAATTTTTCAGAATTTTTGAAGTTACATAAGTATTCGAACTATCCAGATTGCTACAGACTGTTCTGTTTTGGATAAATTCTGTTTTCTATGTGTTGTTTGCTTATTGAATCTATCGTTAGTATCGGGGGGTATGAACCATGGAAAAGTTGGAATATAGTAGATATTACACCATTATAAATAAAGAATGAGTTCACAACAATACGAAAAGTGGTGATTTATTTTCTTATACTAATGGAGCTTATGAGATTTTCTGTTGAGTTTTGTGTTGTGAAGTTTTCAAGTTTTTGGTAAGGATTTGATGGACTATGGAATAAGTAGTGGCAAGAGCCTAAGCTTGGCGATGCCCAAGGGACCCCAAGGTAATATTCAAGTAGAACCAAGAGCCTAAGCTTGGGGATGCCCCGGAAGGCATCCCCTCTTTCGTCTTCGTCTATCGGTAACTATACTTCAGGCTATATTTTTATTCACCACATGATATGTGTTTTGCTTGGAGCGTCTTGCATGATTTGAGTCTTTGCTTTTTAGTTTTCCGCAATCATTCTTGCTGTACACACCTTTTGAGAGAGACACACATGAATCGTGATTTATTAGAATACTCTATGTGCTTCACTTATATCTTTTGCGCTAGGCAATATTGCTCTAGTGCTTCACTTATATCTTTTTAGAGCATGGTGGTGGTTTTATTTATAGAAATTGATGAACTCTCGTGCTTCACTTATATTATTTTGAGAGTCTCTAAACAGCATGGTAATTTGCTTTGGTTATAAATTTAGTCCTTAGATGATAGGCATCCAAGAGAGATATAATAAAAACAATCATATAAAGTGCATTGAATACAATGAGAAGTTTGATTCTTTATGATTGTTTTGAGATATGAAGATGGTGATATTAAAGTCATGCTAGTAAGTAATTGTGAATTTCAGAAATACTTGTGTTAAAGTTTGTGATTCCCGTAGCATGCACGTATGGTGAACCATTTTGTGATGAAGTCGGGGCATGATTTATTTATTTATTTATTTATTGTCTTCCTTATGAATGGCGGTCGGGGACGAGCGATGGTCTTTCCTACCAATCTATCCCCCTAGGAGCATGCGCCGAGTACTTCGTTTCGATAACTAATAGATTCTTGCAATAAGTATATGAGTTTTTATTACTAATGTTGAGTCCATGGATTATACGCACTCTCACCCTTCCACCATTGCTAGCTTCTCTAGTACCGCGCAACTTCCGCCGGTGCCATAAACCCACCATATACCTTCCTCAAAAGAGCCACCATACCTACCTATTGTGGCATTTCCATAGCCATTCCAAGATAAATTGCCATGCAACTTTCCACCGTTTCGTTTATTATGGCACGCTCCATCATGGTCATATTGCTTTCCACGATCATGTAGTAGACATCGTATTTCTGGCAAAGCCACCGTTCATAATTCTTTCATACATGTCACTCTTGATTCATTGCACATCCCGGTACACCGCCGGAGGCATTCATATTGAGTCATATTTTGTTCTAAGTATCGAGTTGTAATTCTTGAGTTGTAAGTAAGTAAAAGTGTGATGATCTTCATTAATAGAGCATTGTCCCATGTGAGTAAAGGATGATGGAGACTATGATTCCCCCACAAGTCGGGATAAGACTCTAGACGAAAAAAAAGAGGCCAAAAAAATGAGAGAAGGCCCAAATAAAAAAATGAGAGAAAAGAGAGAAGGGGCAATGCTACTATTCTTTTACCACACTTGTGCTTCAAAGTAGCACCATGATCTTCATGATAGAGAGTCTCCTATATTGTCACTTTCATTTACAAGTGGGAATTTTCATTATAGAACTTGGCTTGTATATTCCGATGATGGGCTTCCTCAAGTTGCCCTAGGTCTTCGTGAGCAAGCTAGTTGGATGCACACCCACTTAGTTTCTTATTGAGCTTTCATAAATTTATAGCTCTAGTGCATCCGTTGCATGGCAATCCCTACTCACTCACATTGATATCTATTTATGGGCATCTCCACGGCCCGTTGATACGCCTAGTTGAAGTGAGATTATCTCCTTCTTTTTGTCTTCTCCACAACCACCGTCTACTCCACCTATAGTGCTTTGTCCATGGCTCATGCTCATGTATTGCGTGAAAGTTGAGAAACTTTGATTACATCAAAAGTATGAAACAATTGCTTGGCTTGTTATCGGGGTTGTGCATGATTTAAATATTTTGTGTGATGAAGATGGAGTATAGCCAGACTATATGATTTTGTAGGGATAAGCTTTCTTTGGCCATGTTATTTTGAGAAGACATAATTGCCTTGTTAGTATGCTTGAAGTATTATTGTTTTTATGTCAATATTAAACTTTTGTTTTGAATCATACGAATCTGAACATTCATGCCACAATAAAATAAATTACATGGATAAATATGTTAGGTAGCATTCCACATCAAAAATTCTGTTTTTATCATTTACCTACTCGAGGACGAGTAGGAATTAAGCTTGGGGATGCTTGATATGCCTCCAACGTATCTATAATTTTTTTTATTCCATGCTATTATATTATCTGTTTTGGATGTTTTATATGCATTAATATGCTATTTTATATTATTTTGGGGACTAACCTATTAACCTAGAGCCCAGTGCCAGTTCCTATATTTTTCCTTGTTTTACAGTTTCGCAGAGAAGGAATACCAAACGGATATCAAATGGAATAAAACTTTCGCGATGATTTTTCTTGGACTGGAAGACATCCAGAGGACTTGGAGTGCAAGTCAGAGAAGCCACGAGGCGGCACAAGGACGGAGGGCGCCCCCAGGGGGTAGGGCACGCCCCCACCCTTGTGGGGCCCCCGTGACTTCATCGACCTAGTTTCTTCGCCTATATATTCTCATATATCCCAATACCAATAGAGAGAGCCACGAAAACACTTTTCCACCGCCGCAACCTTCTGTATCCGTGAGATCCCATCTAGGGGCCTTTTTCGGCGTCCTGCTGGAGGTGGATTCTATCACGGAGGGCTTCTACATCAACACCATTGCCCTTTCGATGAAGCGTGAGTAGTTTACCACAGACCTACGGGTCCATAGCTAGTAGCTAGATGGCTTATTTTCTCTCTTTGATTCTCAATACCATGTTCTCCTCGATGTTCTTTGAGATCTGTTCGATATAATACTTTTTGCGGTGTGTTTGCCAAGATCCGATGGATTGTGGATTTATGATCAGGTTATCTATGAATATTATTTGAATCTTTTCTGAATTCTTGTATGCATGATTTGATATCATTGCAAGTCTCTTTGAACTATCGATTTGGTTTGGCCAACTAGATTGGTTTTTCTTGCAACGGGAGAAGTGCTTAGCTTTGGTTTCAATCTTGCGGTGTCCTTTCCCAGTGACAGTAGGGGAAGCAAGGGACGTATTGTATTGTTGCCAACGAGGGTAAAAAGATGGGGTTTTCATCATATTGCTTGAGTTAATTCCTCTACATCATTTCATCTTGTTTAATGCGTTCATTTGTTCTTTATGAACTTAATACTATAGATGCATGCTGGATAGCGGTCGATGTGTGGAGTAATAGTAGTAGATGCCGGCAGAAGTCGGTCTACTTGACACAGACGTGATGCCTATATTCATGATCATTGCCTTAGATATCATCATAGCTTTGCGCTTTTCTATCAATTGCTCGGCAGTAATTTGTTCACCCACCGTAATATTTTCAATCTTGAGAGAAGCCTCTAGTGAAACCTATGGCCCCTAGGTCTATTTTCCATTACGTAAGTTTTCGATCTACAATTTTAGTTTCCGGTTTACTTCCTTTGCAATCTTTCACTTTCTGTTCTCTAAACCAAAAATACAAAAAATATTTACTTTACCGTTTATCTATCTCTATCAGATCTCACTTTGGAAGGAACCGTGAAGGGATTGATAACCCCTTTATCGCGTTGGGTGCAAATTGTTGATTGTTTGTGCAGGTATTCGGTGACTTGTTCGTTGTCTCCTACTGGATTGATCCCTTGGTTCTCAAACTGAGGGAAATACTTACTCTACTTTGCTGCATCACCCTTTCCTCTTCAAGGGAAAGACCAACGCAAGCTCAAGAAGTAGCAGTATCTCCGGAAGTTCTATCCGTGATCAAGGTCTCCGCTCGTAACAATCTCACGTAATATTGAGTTGGCGCTATACACGCCCCAGAGTCTCCTGAGCGCCGTCCCTGGGCCTCACGAGGGTTCGCACCCACGTACTAGTGGAGGCCCCATGCTCCGCGCTGGTGGGAAGACAAGACGAATACTATAGGTGTCGGACGCGGCTGTTCTTTTGCTTGCTTTCTGTAGCTGGTTTGCAACTTCTTGAATGGAATTTGAAGTTTTTCGCATCTCCTTTTGAGGTTTGGGAAATTTCTTCTCCTTGCGTCGTTCGCTCTTCCAGGTCTTGCCTCTGGGGGAGTGGCAGTTGCCCGTCGCTCCTCCTCGCTCGTCCCGCGCTCGGCGGCTGGGCGGGTGTGTGCGCTCGGGCCCGCCCATGAACACACCCTGCCGAAGCCTCAGTACCCTGGCCTTTTGGCGTTTTCGTCCTCGCGCAACGCTCTCAAACAAGCTCACGAGCATGACGCCTATGGAGGTTTCCTAATCCTACAGTTGCAGGGTGCCTCCTGAGTCTCCTCGCGGCAAGGCACCTCTCGTAGAAGGGGAGTGCACAACAAGAATATCAAGCTAAGTCACCCCAACCACAATCAGCGACAACGCGGGTATCGCAATGCAACATGAAAACGATAACATAATGGCACAAGCGCCATAGTTCATTACATGCCCCGATAGGGCCTTCTACCTTTTTTCAATACAGGTGAAAGAAAGAAAGAAAAGCAAACCACGCGACTACAATGGCTCTCAAGGCCCGGCTCCAGCAGCCCTCGAGCTCAGTCGGAGTCCTCCTCCTGCTTCACCGGGGCACGACGGCAACGCGACTCATCACCCTCTTCAGTCCGAGCCCGGCGACGCGACGGCTCATCGTAGTCACTGTCGCTGATGCTCTCCCCGGAGGAGGAGCCGCCGCTGGAGGTGGCACGACCATCACCAAGGGCAAGCTCACCACCAGCGCTTGCGCCACCACTCCGGCCGTCATCGTCGTCACCATCATCGTCGTCGTTGTTGCTTTTCGGGTAGCACCCTGAGCGCTGGCTGTCACTACAAAAAAAGACACATCCATGAGATTTTTGGCCAAACGAAATTTTTATCTGTCACACTTATGACACTTCTATGACAATAATTGTGACAAAACCCGGTATCATCATAGATGTGGTGGGGTCCTACTTCTATGACAAAAAATCATGACAGAAAATGGGCTTTTCGTCCTGGGCGGGCCGGAGACGCAGTTGCATCACATTCTTTGGGCCGTCCATGATGGAAAAACCGTGGTAGAAGCGAGGGCGAGGAAAATACCAGGGAGTTCCCAGTTACAGTGGCAGGTCAGGGGCCGAGCGATGCGCGTTTCTATCGTATGTACGCGCGTGTGTGCGAGGCATTGCGCTATAACTGAACCCGAGCGAGGCGTTGGGCTCTAACTGAACCCGAGCGATTGCACTGCAGGCTACGTGTTACTGAACCCGAGCGATCGATCGATGGCTGTTAACTGAACCCGATCGAGCAACTCCTTCGCTACTGCTGCTAACTGAAGCCGGTCGATGGTGCCTCTGGATGAAAAGTGAGCGTTGTTGGGGGTTTGGATGAATGGTTCCCGGTGGGGTTGGATGAACAGGAACACATGGTAGTAGAAGCCGTTGCCGCTGGATGAACAGTACCCCGATCGAACGAGCCGGTGGATGAACAGGACCCCGTGGAGGGCTGGATGAACAGGACCCCCTGGAGGGCTGGTTGAACAGGAGCCGGTGGAGGGCTGGTTGAACAGGAGCCGGTGGAGGGCTGGTTGAACAGTAGCCGGTGGAGGGCTGGATGAACAGTAGCCCGTGGAGGGGTGGTTGAATAGGACCCCCGTGGAGAGGGCTGGTTGAACAGTAGCCGGTGGAGGAGCGCGCGGTGGAGGCTGGATGAACAGGAGCCCGTGGATGAACAGTCACAGGTGGAGGCTGGAGGAGGTCGACGGTGGATGAACAGTAGCCCGTGGAGGCTGGAGGATGTCGACGGTGGAGATGAACAGTATCCCATGGAGTCCCGTTTTGCAGTACGCCACACCCCTCCGATGAACAGCACCCCCGTTTCGACTGTAGCGCTCCAACACAAGTCCGTTTACTCCGTTTTGCGGTACGCCACACCCCTCCCGGTCAACAGGACCCTGTTTTGACTGTAGAAGGTCCAACAAAAGTCTGTTTCCTCCGTTTTGCGGTACGCCAGACCCCTCCCAATGAACAGGATCCCATTTCTACTGTTGTCGGTCGAACACAAGGCCGTTTCCTCCGTTCTGCGGTAAGCCAGGCCTCGTTTCCATCAGCTGTTCCGTCCAAGCCAGTTGGCTCCCGATGAACACGACGACGCATTCCCTTTCGAGCCAGCCGGTTGGCTCTCCATGAACACGACGACGACGCAGTTTCTCCGTTCCAACCCAGCCATGTACGCGAGCCCTGGCCGTACGTATGCGCGAGTAGGCGTATGAGATCCCGCCCGTATGTACGTACGTGGCCGTATTTACTTTCTTGCACACTGGCCGCTGTACGTACGTGTACATGCTACGTGCGCACCTCTACTACGACATGTGCGTGCCTCTACTACGACACGTGCCCTTCCTTGCACGGCCACGGTTCATCGCTGCAGGCTACAGACAGACTGATCGACCAGTATGTACGTACACGTTCGCGACCAGAATGACAATGCTACGTACGCTTCGACTAGGTGGGTCCCGACTGTCAGGCACTTCCTTGCGTGCGAAGATGTAGCTGGTGGGTCCCAGCAGTCAGGGGGTGAATCATTTTTTTACCCGTAATATGGACGCACTTCCTTGCATGCGAAGATGTAGCTGGTGGGTCCCAGTAGTCAGGGGGAACGTTTTTGTCGAGAAATACAGTGGCCCGGCCGGTGGGTCCCTGTTGTTAGGTGGAGGAATCATTATTTTCCGCGTAATAAGGAGGCACTTCCTTGCTGCGGCCATGGACCCAGCTGTCAGCCTCTCCACTTACAGTACTCTTCTGATGGAAGTCGTTCCTTGACCACGTTGACCACGCCGTGCCGAGAGCACCAGGGCGATGGACGATGGCGAGGCCTAGGAAGGGGACGACGCAGAGCCGGGGAAGACGCGCCAGTGGATACCCATGCGGAGAGGAGTACGAGGGTTCACTGGTTCGGCTGCGGTGTGAGGCTGCCGTCGTCGCAGGGCCTGGCCAGCGGTGGGAGTAGTAGGGGGCAGTGAGGCTTCCACGGAAGCACAGCCGGCCACGGGAGGCAGGAGCAGGCGGTCTCGCTGGCGCTGGTTTGGGCGGCTGGTGCAAGAAGAGCAGCGATTGAAGAAGCAGCAGGACCGTTCGATTCAAATCCAACGGTCACTGCTGCTAGATCGTTTGTTGACTAAGTTGACAAGCCCTGCGTATGCGTCAACTTAGTAGGCCCACAGGTCAGCCTTCCAACTGGTGCGCCCCAGATGTTAGTGGGAGGAATCATTTTTTCGCATAATAAGGGGGCAGTTGATTGCGTGCGGCCAGGCCTGTAGAGGGAGTAGGGTGGGCTGGTGAAGCCTGTGCGGCATCACAGCGGGTCACAACAGGTGGGAGCAGGTTGTCCCGCTTGCGCTAGTTTAGGCGGCTGGAGTAGGAAGATCAGAGATTGAAGAAGCACATCGGCCGTTGGATGGACATCCAACAGTCACTGCTGCTGGAATCGTGTGTTGACTGATGAAGCCTTGCGTAAACAAGTCAGCCTCGAAATATGTGGTGTGTACAGCCCATTTGCTATTATTTTTATAATTTTTACTCATTCTCTAATTCATATGGAATTTACTGCAGTCCATTTTCCATTTTTAGAATTGCTGCCCATTTTCTTGTCAGTACCAGGGTTTAAAAATTGAACTAAATATGTGCGAAATTTTGAAAATTCACAATTTTTTGCTGGCGAACAAAATATTATTAATGCAAAAATTAGTAGACATACTAAAACAAATTTAAAAGTAAATTAGTACTATGTCATGTTAAATCCAATGAAATATAGGATATCAGTGAAGAACAAAAACAAAAAAACTAATTTCCCATTTGCTATAATTTTTTTGGAATTTTCAACCCCTTTGATATTACTTTTAACGGACACTGAACATACTCTTTGGCCAGGCCGGAATGCATCCCTCCTTGTCTTTAAAGATTTGCAGCCTAGTAAGTCGGAGAAAACAAATATGCCTAGCTTGGGTATTCTTCCAAAAGAAATACCGGGCTACCTATTTTCCCAAAGAAAAACCTGTTGGGCTGGTCATGTTGTTAAACGGGCTACAGAGACCGCACAACCCAGTTTACAGCCTGCTCCTCCGAATTACTACTCAAAAAAAAGTTGTGCAATTCTGTCGTTAATTGACTATACGTTGAAAATGATGTGGGTCCCAGATATCAGCAGGGTGGATTAGAGTAAAAACTAAGGAGTGCATCTGAGTAGTAAAAGAGGTGCTTGCTTGTGTTCGGGAGTGGACCTGGTGGGTCCGTGATAACCCACCAGTATAGGGGATCGCAACAGTTTTCGAGGGTAGAGTATTCAACCCAAATTTATTGATTCGACACAAGGGGAGCCAAATAATATTCTCAAGTATTAGCAGTTGAGTTGTCAATTCAACCACACCTGGATAACTTAGAATTTGCAGCAAAGTATTTAGTAGCAAAGTAGTATGATAGTAACGGTAACGGTAGCAAAAGTAATATTTTTGGGTTTTGTAGTGATTGTAACAGTAGCAACAGAAAAGTAAATAAGTGAAGAACAATATGTGAAAAGCTCGTAGGCATTGGATCGGTGATGGAGAATTATGCCGGATGCGGTTCATCATGTAACAGTCATAACATAGGGTGACACAGAACTAGCTCCAATTCATCAATGTAATGTAGGCATGTATTCCGAATATAGTCATACATGCTTATGGAAAAGAACTTGCATGACATCTTTTGTCCTACCCTCCCGTGGCAGTGGGGTCCTATTGGAAACTAAGCAATATTAAGGCCTCCTTTTAATAGAGCACCGGACCAAAGCATTAACACATAGTGAATACATGAACTCCTCAAACTATGGTCATCACCGGGAGTGGTCTCGATTATTGTCACTTCCGGGTTGCCGGATCATAACACATAGTAGGTGACTATAGACTTGCAAGATAGGATCAAGAACTCACATATATTCATGAAAACATAATAGGATGAGATATGAAATCATGGCACTCGGGCCCTAGTGACAAGCATTAAGCATAGCAAAGTCATAGCAACATCAGTCTCAGAACATAGTGGATACTAGGGATCAAACCCTAACAAAACTAGCTCGATTACATGATAAATCTCATCCAACCCATCACCGTCCAGCAAGCCTACGATGGAATTACTCACACACGGCGGTGAGCATCATGAAATTGGTGATGGAGGATGGTTGATGATGACGTTGGCGGCGGGTCCGTATCGTAAAACGCGATGAATCCTTCTCTCTGATTTTTTTCTCCCCGAACACGAATATATGGAGTTGGAGTTGAGGTCGGTGGAGCTCCAGGGGGCCCACGAGGCAGGGGGCGTGCCCTGGGGGTGCAGGCGCGCCTCCCACCCTCGTGGAAAGGGTGTGGGCCCCCTAGCCTTGATTCTTTCGCCAGTATTTTTGATTATTTCCAAAAATAATCTCCATGAAATTTCAGGTCATTCCAAGATCTTTTGTTTCTGCACAAAAATAACACCATGGCAATTCTGCTAAAAACAGCGTCAGTCCGGGTTAGTTCCATTCAAATCATGCAAGTTATAGTCAAAACAAGGGCAAAAGTGTTTGGAAAAGTAGATACGACGGAGACGTATCAACTCCCCCAAGCTTAAACCTTTGCTTGTCCTCAAGCAATTCAGTTGATAAATTGAAAGTGATAAAGAAAAACTTTTACAAACTCTGTTTGCTCTTGTTGTTGTAAATATGTAAAGCCAGCGTTCAAGTTTTCAGCAAAGATTATGACTAACCATATTCACAATAACACTTAGGTCTCATGTTTAATCATGCCAATGGCATAATCAACTAGCGAGCAATAATAGTAAATCTCGGATGACAACACTTTCTCAAAACAATCATAATATGATATAACAAGATGATATCTCGCTAGCCCTTTCTGAGACCGAAAACATAAATGCAGAGCACCTTTAAAGATCAAGGACTGACTAGACATTGTAATTCATGGTAAAAGAGATCCAATCATAGTCATACCCAATATAAATTAATAGTAATGAATGTAAATGACAGCGGTGCTCTCTAGCTGGTGCTTTTTAACAAGATGGTGATGACTCAACATAAAAGTAAATAGATAGGCCCTTCGCAGAGGGAAGCATGGATTTGTAGAGGTGCTAGAGCTCGGTTTTGAAATAGAGATAAATAATATTTTGAGCGGCATACTTTCATTATCAACATAACAACCAAGAGATGGCGATATCTTCCATGCTACACATTATAGGTGTAACCAAACAAAATGGTAAAGTTTATACTCCCCCTCCACCAACAAGCATCAATCCATGGATTGCTCGAAACAACGAGTGCCTCCAACTAACAACAGTCCCGGGGGAGTTTTGTTTGCAATTATTTTGATTTGGTTTGCATAAAGCATGGGACTGGGCATCCCCGTGACCAGCCATTTTCTCGTGAGGGAGGAGCGGAGTCCACTCCTCTTGGGAATAACCCGCCTAACATGGAAGATACGAACAACCCTAGTTGATACATGAGCTATTTGAGCATACAAAATAGAATTTCATTTGAAGGTTTAGAGTTTGGCGCATACAAATTTAATTGGAACGGCAGGTAGATACCGCATATAGGAAGGTATGGTGGACTCATATGGATTAACTTTGGGGTTTAGGGATTGGATGCGCAAGCAATATTCCCGCTTAGTACAAACGAAGGGTAGCAAAAGACTGGGAAGCGACCAACTAGAGAGCGACAACAGTCATGGACATGCATTAAAATTAATAAACATTGAGTGCAAGCATGAGTAGGATATAATTCACCATGAACATAAATATCATGAAGGCTATGTTGATTTTGTTTCAACTACATGTGTGAACATGTGCCAAGTCTAGTCACTTAAATCATTCAAAGGAGGATACCACCCCATCATACCACATCACAACCATTTTAATAGCATGTTGGCACGCAAGGTAAACCATTATAAACCCCTAGCTAATTAAGCATGGCATAAGTAACTATAATCTCTAATTGTCATTGCAAACATGTTTATTCATAATAAGCTGAATCAGGAACGATGAACTAATCATATTTACAAAAACAAGAGAGGTCGAGTTCATACCAGCTTCTCTCATCTCAATCAGTCCATCATATATCGTCATAATTGCCTTTCACTTGCACGACCGAATGATGTGAATAATAATAATAGTGCACGTGCATTGGACTAAGCTGGAATCTGCAAGCATTCAATAAATAGGAGAAGACAAGACAATATGGGCTCTTGGTTAAATCAACAATAATGCATATAAGAGCCACTTCAACAATTTCATTATGGTCTTCTCCTATCGACCCCCAAAGAAAAGAAAAGAAATAAAACTATTTACACGAGAAAGCTCCCAACAAGCAAAAGAAGAATAATAAATCTTTTTGGGTTTTCTTTTAATTATTACTACTACAAGCAAGAAAATAAACTAGCTAAAAGCTACTACTAATTTTTTGGTTTTTTCTTAAGGTTTTTCAAACACACAAGAAGAAAGCAAGAAAAATAAAATAAACAGCATGGATAATACAATGAAAGAGTATGAGCACCGACAACTAGCATGAGTGTGCGAACATGAATGTAATGTCGGTGAGAAATACGTACTCCCCCAAGCTTAGGCTTTTGGCCTAAGTTGGTCTATTGCCACGGCTGGCCTGGCGTATATCCAAAGTTATAGTTGGGGTCATACTGAGATGCAGCGGCTATTGCATCGTGGGCTGCAGCTTGGAGGCGAGCTGCCCTCGTCCTCCTTTCGTACTCACTTGCCTCCTCCCTGGTTATAACATGTCTCCCTTTTGCCTGAAAGTCAAAGAGAGTAGGAGCATGGAGGACAATATTGACGGCGTGACGCCTGTCAAAGATTAGTCGATAATGGAGAGGCGGTTCATTCCTCTCAAAAAACTGATGGTGAACCATGGCATTAAAATCTAGATGAGAAGGAGGCAATTCCATATCATAATCACGAATGGGTATATTAAGAAAATTAGCTAAACGGGTTGCATAAATTCCACTAAAGAAATCTCCATTAAATCTATTATTATGCAACCTACGTGCAACAATGGCTCCCAAATTATAATGTTTATCTCCTAATACAGCACTCCTGAGAACACTGAGATCAGGGACACACATGTGGCATGCTTCATCCTTACATTTATGCACCTACCTATGAAGAGAGCAAAATAATGTATAGCAGGAAAATGAATGCTCCCTATGGTAGCTTGTGTTATATCTCTAGACTCCCCCACAGTCATACTAGTAAGAAAATCTCTAAATTCATATTTGCGAGGCTCACTAGGACTACCCCATTATGGAAGCTTGCAAGCAGTATTAAAATCCTCTAAGTCCATGGTATAAGAATTTTCATAAAGATCAAACATGACAGTTTGAGAATTGTGTGATGATGAAAATTCAAACCTTCTCACAAAGGAATCAGTGAGATAGTGGTACTGACAGCACTTATCTGCCTCGAAGCTCACAAGATCAGCGTTACGCACATATGCGTTAAATTCTTCCTTGATTCCTGCTCGATCCATGAAGTCCTCTGAAGGCCATTCACAAGCCCGCACTTGAGCGTCCCTTGGTGGTTCATCGTCGGCATCGCGCATTGCGAGCCTGGGTCCTTCCATCCTTGAAGGGCCACCTTGGTACATTTTCCTAAACATATTTCTTCCTCTGAAAAATTTCTGAAAATTTTAGTAACTTCAAATAAAAGTGAACCAAACTCAACAAAATTGAAAGCAACTACTCCTACAAGTGCCTAGAGACTATATCATGCATTAGAATTACTTGGGACCATATAAATTTGACATGCAAGCTCAAGAACAGGGTCACCTAAGCAGCACAAATTTGCAATGAATAAAGCACTAGAACAAAAACTAATTGGACCGTTGGAGGAGTCACATACCAAGGAACAATCCCCCAAAGCAATTTTGTGAGAGGTGCTTTGAGCAAGGAGATCGAAAATCGCAGCAAAATGAGCTAGAACTCGTGCTTGAGCTGGTTGGTGATTTTTTGGGAGGAAGAAGGAGTGTGTGGTGGCTGGAATAAGTGGAGGGGAGCCACCATGGGCCCATGAGGCAGGGGTCGCGCCCTGTATGGGTGGGCGCGCCCTGGACCCTCGTGGCCAGGTGCTAGCTCCCCCTGATGTATTCTCAGTGCCAAATATTCTCAAATATTCCATAAATAAATCATATTTCAATTTTGGAGCATTTGGGGAATTTTTATTTTCGGGGTATTTTTTATTGCACGGATAATTCAGAAAACTGACAGAAGAAACTATTTTTACTTTATTTAATCTAGAAAACAGAAAGTAAAAGGAGGGTACAGAAGGTTGTGCTTTCCAACTTCATCCATCTCATGCTCATCAAAAGGAATCCACTAACAAGGTTGATCAGGTCTTGTTAACAAACTCATTCCGAATTGCATGAAACCGGAGAATTTTTGAATAGCACTATGTTACCTCAACGGGGATATGCACATCCTCGGTAATAAGAATATCATATCTCTTTGTGACAGTAGGAAGAGGAAATTCAAAACCTCCAAAAATAATCGATGGAATTTTTCCAATAGAATTGATACTACGAACTTGAGGTTGTTTCCTCAAAAAGTGTACCGTATGCTCATTGCCATTAACATGAAAAGTGACATTGCCTTTGTTGCAATCAATAACAGCCCCTGCAGTATTCAAAAAGGGTCTTCCAAGAATAATAGACATACTATCGTCCTCGGGAATATAAAGAATAACAAAGTCTGTTAAGATAGTAACGTTTGCAACAACAACAGGCACATCCTCACAAATACCGACAAGTATAGCGGTTGATTTATCAGCCATTTGCAAGGATATTTCAGTAGGTGTCAACTTATTCAAATCAAGTCTACGATATAGAGAGAGAGGCATAACACTAACACCGGCTCCAAGATCACATAAGGCAGTTCTAACATAATTTCTTTTAATGGAGCATGGTATAGTGGGTACTCCTGGATCTCCTAACTTCTTAGGTATTCCACCCTGAAAAGTGTAATTAACAAGCACGGTGGAAATTTCAGCTTCCGGTATCTTTCTTTTATTTGTAACAATATCCTTCATATACTTAGCATAAGGATTCATTTTGAGCATATCAGTTAATCGCATATGCAAAAAGATAGGTCTAATCATTTCAGCAAAGAGCTCGAAATCCTCATCATCCTTTTCTTGGATGGTTTGGGAGGAAAAGGCATGGGTTTCTGAACCCATGGTTCTCTTTCTTTGCCGTGCTTCCTAGAAACAAAGTCTCTTTATCAGAACGTTGATTCTTTGATTGTGGGTTATCAAGATCAACAGCAGGTTCAATTTCTACATCATTATCATTGCTAGGTTGAGCATCAACATGAACATTATTATTAACATTATCACTAGGTTCATGTTCATTACCAGATTGTGTTTCAGCATCAGAAATAGAAATATCATTTGGATTCTCAGGTGTGTCAACAACAGGTTCACTAGAAGCATGCAAAGTCCTATCATTTTTCTTTTTCTTCTTATTAGGAGGACTAGGTGCGTCTATATTATTTCTCTGAAAATCCTGCTCAATTCTCTTAGGGTGGCCCTCAGGATACAAAGGTTCCTGAGTCATTTTACCCCCTCTAGTTGCAACTCTAACAGCGAAGTCATTATTCTTACTATTCAATTCATTGAGCAAATCATTCTGAGCTTTAAGTACTTGTTCTACTTGAGTGGTAACCATAGAAGCATGTTTACTAATGAGTTTAAGTTCACCTTTAACTCTAGACATATAATCACTCAAGTGTTCAATCATATAAGCGTTGTGTTTTAATTGTCTACCAAAATAAGCATTAAAATCTTCTTGCTTAACCATAAAATCATCGAACTAATCTAAGCATTGGCTAGCAAACTTAGTAGGAGGGATTTCAGCTTTATCATATCTATAAAGAGAATTTACCTTTACTACCTGTGTCGGGTTATCAAGACCATGTATTTATTCAATAGGCGGTAGATTAAGACCATGTATTTCTTCAATAGGAGGTAAATTCTTAACATCTTCAGCTTTTATACCTTTTTCTTTCATAGATTTCTTTGCCTCTTGCATATCTTCGGGACTGAGAAATAGAACACCCCTTTTCTTCGGAGTTGGCTTAGGAGTTGGTTCAGGAAGTGTCCAATTATTTTCATTTGTCAACATATTATTCAATAGAATTTCAGCTTGATCTGGTGTTGTTTCCCTGAAAACACAACCAGCACAACTATCCACGTGGTCTCTGGAAGCATCGGTTAGTCCATTATAAAAGATATCAAGTATTTCATTTTTCTTGAGAGGATGATTAGGCAAAGCGTTAAGTAATTGGAGAAGCCGCCCCCAAGCTTGTGGGAGACACTCTTCTTCAATTTGCACAAAATTATATATATCCCTTAAAGAAGCTTGTTTCCTAGGAGCAGGGAAATATTTAGCAGAGAAGTAATAAATCATATCCTGGGGACTACGCACACAACCAGGATCAAGAGAGTTAAACCATATCTTAGCATCACCCTTGAATGAGAACGGAAATATTTGAAGGATATAATAGTAGCGAGTTTTCTCATCATTAGTGAATAGGGTGGCTATATCATTTAATTTAGTAAGATGTGCCACAACAGTTTCAGATTCATAGCCATAGAAATGATCAGATTCAACCAAAGTAATTATATCGGGGTCGACAGAGAATTCATAATCCTTATCAGTAACAAAGATAGGTGAAGTAGCATAAGCAGGATCATATTTCATTCTAGCATTCAGAGTTTTTTTCAGCTTAGCTAATAATTTCTTAAGATCACTTCTATCATTGCAAGCAAGAAAGTCTCTAGCAGTTTCTTCATCCCTAACATAGTCCTCAGGCACAACAGGCAATTCATATCTAGGGGGGAATCTTCATCATCACTTTCATCAATATTATCAGTTTCAATAATTTCATTCTCTCTAGCCCTAGCAACTTGTTCATCAAGGAATTCACCAAGTGGCACAGTAGTATCAAGCATAGAAGCAGTTTCATCGTAAGTATCATGCATAGCAGAAGTGGCATCATCAATAACATGCGACATATCAGAATTAATAGCAGAAGTAGGTTTAGGTGTCGCAAGCTTACTCAAGACACAAGGTGAATCAAGTGCAGAGCTAGATGGCAGTTCCTTACCTCCCCTCGTAGTTGAGGGATACTTTTTTGTTTTTGCGTCTTTCAAGTTCTTCATAGTGACCAGCAGATATAAATCCCAAGTGAAAGTGCAACTATCCCTGGGTTGTTTTGGTAATTCCTAACAACATATAGCTCATTGAGCTAATGCTATTTCAAGATAAACATTTCAGGAAAGCTCAATGATTGGCATGGCATGGATGAGAAAAGTGGACCCCTCAAAATGCAAAGGACAAAAGATTGGCTCAAGCTCAAAGCACAAGACTCTACATTTTCAGTTTAGTGATCCAAGATCACATTGAGTCCATAGGAAAAGCCAATACTATCAAGAGGGGGTGAGGTGTTGCTTAATGAGTTTCTAGCTCAAAGTGCTTAGTGATATGCTCCAAAAAAACCTCAACTACTTTCTCACATCCACATATGTCCCAAACCAAAAGTCAAACTCGGCCCCACCGAAACTTTCTATCCGGCGCCACCGAGTTCAATTGACATAGCCACTGCCAGAAACCCTAGTCTTTTTGGTCTCACCGATAGGGATCTCGGTCTCACCGAGATGGGATTGTAATCTCTCTGTTTCCCTTCGTAACGTTTCGGTCAAACCGAGGTGAGCGATCGGTCCCACCGAGATTGCAATGCAAACTCTTTGTTTCCCTTTTGTAACGTTGCGGTCCAACCGAGATGAGCGAATCGGTCCCACCGAGTTTGCCTGACCAAATGTCCGTTTGTCTATTACCAAAATCGGTCTCACCGAATTTGTGTAATCGGTCTCACCGAGATTACGTTATGCCCTAACCCTAACGAAATCGGTCTCACCGAGTTGACATGTCGGTCCCACCGAAAACCCTAATGTTCACATTTTGAACTAAATCGGTCCAACCGAGTTTAACGATTCGGTCCCACCGAGTTTGGTGATTTGTGTGTAACAGTTAGATTTTGTGTTGAGGCTATATATACCCCTCCACCAACTCTTCATTCGTGGAGAGAGCAATCAGAACATGCCTACACTTCCAACATACATTTTCTGAGAGAGAACCACCTACACTTGTGTTGAGGTCAAGATATTCCATTCCAACCACATAAATCTTGATCTCTAGCCTTCCCCGAGTTGTTTTCCGCTCAAATCATCTTTCCACCAAATCCAATCCTATGAGAGAGAGTTGAGTGTTGGGGAGACTATCATTTGAAGCACAAGAGCAAGGAGTTCATCATCAACACACCATTTGTTACTAGATTGGCTAGGTGTCTCCTAGATTGGCTAGGTGTCACTTGGGAGCCTCCGTCAAGATTCTAGAGTTGAACCAAGGAGTTTGTAAGGGCAAGGAGATCGCCTACTTCGTGAAGATCTACCCGAGTGAGGCAAGTCCTTCGTGGGCGACGACCATGGTGGGATAGACAAGGTTGCTTCTTCGTGGACCCTTCGTGGGTGGAGCCCTCCGTGGACTCGCACAACCATTACCCTTCATGGGTTGAAGTCTCCATCAACGTGGATGTACGATAGCACCACCTATCGGAACCACGGATAAAAAATCTCCGTGTCAACATTGCGTTTGCTCCCTCAAACTCCTCCCTTTACCTTCATGTGCAATTGTTTTACATTCCGCTGCTATACTCTTAGAATTGCATGTGTAGGTTGATTGCTTGACTTGTGCAAAGTTGCTAAAATCTGCCAAGAACTAAAATTGCGAAAAGGCTAGATTTTTAATTGGTCAAGTAGTCTAATCACCCTCCCCCCCTCTATACATACTTTCGATCCTACACCAAGTGACTCAAAGAATATAGCTATACTCCCTGGCAACGGCGCCAGAAAATAGTCTTGATAACCCACACGTATAGGGGATCGCAACAGTTTTCGAGGGTAGAGTATTCAACCCAAATTTATTGATTCGACACAAGGGGAGCCAAAGAATATTCTCAAGTATTAGCAGTTGAGTTGTCAATTCAACCACACCTGGATAACTTAGAATTTGCAGCAAAGTATGTAGTACCAAAGTAGTATCATAGTAACGGTAACGGTAGCAAAAGTAATATTTTTGGGTTTTGTAGTTATTGTAACAGTAGCAACGGAAAAGTAAATAAGCGAAGAACAATATGTGAAAAGCTCGTAGGCATTGGATCGGTGATGGAGAATTATGCCGGATGCGGTTCATCATGTAACAGTCATAACATAGGGTGACACAGAACTAGCTCCAATTCATCAATGTAATGTAGGCATGTATCCCGAATATAGTCATACGTGCTTATGGAAAAGAACTTGCATGACATCTTTTGTCCTACCCTCCCATGGCAGCGGGGTCCTATTGGAAACTAAGGGATATTAAGGCCTCCTTTTAATAGAGCACCGGACCAAAGCATTAACACATAGTGAAGACATGAACTCCTCAAACTATGGTCATCACCGGGAGTGGTCTCGATTATTGTCACTTCCGGGTTGCCGGATCATAACACATAGTAGGTGACTATAGACTTGCAAGATAGGATCAAGAACTCACATATATTCATGAAAACATAATAGGATGAGATATGAAATCATGGCACTCGGGCCCTAGTGACAAGCATTAAGCATAGCAAAGTCATAGCAACATCAGTCTCAGAACATAGTGGATACTAGGGATCAAACCCGAACAAAACTTACTCGATTACATGATAAATCTCATCCAACCCATCACCGTCCAGCAAGCCTACGATGGAATTACTCACACACGGCGGTGAGCATCATGAAATTGGTGATGGAGGATGGTTGATGATAACGATGGCGACGGATTCCCCTCTCCGGAGCCCCGAACGGACTCCAGATCAACCCTCCCGAGAGAGTTTAGGGCTTGGCGGCGGCTTCGTATCGTAAAATGCAATGAATCCTTCTCTCTGATTTTTTTCTCCCCAAACACGAATATATGGAGTTGGAGTTGCGGTCGGTAGAGCTCCAGGGGGCCCACGAGGCAGGGGGCACTCCCTGGGAGGGCAGGCGCGCCTCCCACCCTCGTGGAAAGGGTGTGGCCCCCCTGGCCTTGATTCTAGATACGACGGAGACATGTCAGTGCGCACTGTCATACTCACAACTACAATTCTCTCCCGATTAACTATGTTGACAGGGCCGGACGGCGGCGCCGCGGCGAGCGCACCAAGGCGGAGGATAAAGTGTTGTCGCCAATGTGCTGGGTTGGGTTGGACATTCTTATTGAAAAATAAAAATGGACCGGAACTATTTACGACGTTGACTACGATTTGCATGGGTCCGTCGGTTGCAGGAAGAAAACGGTGGGAGAAAGAAGACTGGTCGCTATCTTTGCCTAAGAATAATATCGACTGAATGTAGCAACACTATCATAGGAAATAATATCCACCTGTTAAATCGTGAATTTAAAGAACTGGTGCATGAGCATTTAGCTTTATTTATTTATTTACGTACTTATTTATGTTTAGGGGACCATGAGCATGTACCTGGGCCGGATTCATGTGAGAGCCTCCCTTCTAGATAATTATGGGCTCCTCTATTGCCTTCATTAGTGGGCTGCATGTTACCAACAAGTGGAAATGTGTTCCGTACCGAAAATAGTATGTGCAACGTACGGTATGGGGCACTAAAGGATCGGACCGTGCAACGACTTCCAAAACATTGTGTTTGTCGTTCTAACAAAATATTTATTCAACCAAGAGACGAAATATACTACTGATTGTACATTGAAAACAGCAGCAGCAGCAACCAGGGCTGGGGGTGCAACAGAAGCAGTAAGCAGGCCAGAAGAGTAAAGACGCAGCTCTCTCTTCCAAACCAAACATCAGCCATCATTACAAAAGGGCTACCAAAAAGAACAAGTGTATGCATCAAACTAAATAAAGATCCTACTACACCAAGTGTGCGCATCTAACTAACTGGCTCAGTGAGACGTTACTATTTATTAAGCTGTGGAGATTGGCTGACGGCTTAAACCAGATGGGTGCCTGACGGGGGAAACTCCAGCCAGCAGGTCGAAGTCTGATACTTGCGACCCACTCTCCTACTTTGGGCTGCAGAGCGTGGCGGCACATATCAGGGTATGGTGCATGCAGAGATGCATGGTATGATGTGTACACACAGTTTTGCCTGATGAACGAAACCGCGCTACCATCATGATCCTTGCCGTCGGTTATCTCCTGGTTAATCGGATAATTCAGTCCGAGAAACAGAGAGCATGTACCAAGGCCACATACCAGCCTCCAGTCAAAAATTCCTGAAGGCCCAGAGAAGCTGGGATCCTGCTCAAAGACCTTGAAGTGACTGTGATTGTATTACGTGAAACAACACGTCCGGTACGTGCGAACGATCATCAATCGTTCGCTGTCGTCTGATCGAGCTACGAACCACCTACAACTGCCATGCCGCTTTTCTTTAAAGGTTCTGGGATTAGGAAGGGTAGGGACACCAGGCGGCCTACAACCTCATATCAAGTTCGAGTCAAATAAAAAAGGGATCTTAATGTAGTCAATCTTAAGAACAGCATGTTATGAGCATGAATATTTTTTCAGTAAATGTTGACAGTAATATAAGCAAGCCATCATGATATCATAGGAAAGTAACATACTGCTGTAACAGCCGTTTGTAGCGATGACTGGAGTAGGCCAGCAATACGTCCAGCCATAGAAGGAGTCGACAGCGTAAATGAAGCCCTTGTGTTCAATGGCGTCAGAGAACCATGGAGGATGTATGATCCTGCGATGGACGTGCAGATTTATCCACTTACCGCAGTGACCTGTCAGACAGGCGAGACCGTGGTTGAAGAATGCAATTAGCCTGAAGTCTTTATAATTCACAGATCTTGTGGGCACTTGGCATATTACAACCTTGAGCAAATCAAACTTGGTATCATGTTAGCTACTGTAAGATTCTGAGTATTCTGGGCCGCGGTGCCAAAGCAGTGCAGTGTTAATCGAAGGAAAGGGGATCAATTGCCGGGTGTAGACCTCCACGAGCATCCAGCTGCCGCGACCGTCGACGAGCACCATCCAAGACGTGTTCATGCCGACCCAGTACATACCGTTAATGTAGTTGAGGGTGACGGGGATCGGATCGCAGTCAAGGGGGTTGATGTTCGCCACCCTACGATCGTTATGCTGCGTGACACGCCGTTTCTGAAGATCAGGCGGCATCAGCAAGCAAGGACCTGGCTTAAAAAGCTCCGGCATGAGGGCTTTCAGTAAACGGTACAGCCCCGACGAGCACGCGGCGAGCGGCATGGTACTGAGATTGTCCACACGCGAAACAATGAGCTTGCTTACCTTTGTGGGGAGCGAATTCCAGCCACTCTTTCGGCGGACGCTGCTCGGTTCTGCCATTGTTAGTGCTTGGGTTTCGGACGAGGGGGGGAGGCGCCTTAGCGGGGATGGAAGATTGGACGAGATTATGTGCGGACAAAGATGGAGAAGCGAATATGTGCTGCGGGAAGTGGACAAGTGATGATAACTACAGCACGCCGCTTGACTTACAAGACACATACCAGTAGCGTAGGGTCATAAAGATGCTAGACAACTTGCTTGAGTGATCACAGTACTGGTACTCCCTACAGTACCTACTACTATGCCCTAACTTGCTTGAGTAGAGTAGTAGTGGAGTAGGACTAGAGGAGTAGTATATTCTAATCTAAAAATAGTTACAAAGTTCAATGCCCGAGCGTGGAATGACTACGAACCGCCATCGGTGCTAACTCCAATCCCCAGCAAACGTTCGCTAGGAGACATGGCAGTTGCAAATGCCCGCGACGCAGTTACAGTATGTGTGTAAGGGTGGCGGTTTTGTCAAATACTATGGCTTAAACAGACCATCGTCGGATGGAAATCTGATGGTTACGTGGGATTCGCCAGGATTGAGCTCGTGGCGAACAATCGCCAGATATCATTACTAAAAAAGGTTAAAACACCCGGGGCTATAACTTGCACCGGCTGACCACTAACAATGATACTAACATAGTTGTAAAATGGTGAAAGACCGTGTCTACGTGGTGTTTGGATTTAGATGCAAAAAAATTAGCAAGATGCCCGTGCATTGCACGGAACATCAAGATGCATTTTTTTACAAAACACATGTTGTGATTGACCCATGCAGGAGTAATCCCATGTGTAAAAACTAATGATATCTTGAGAATTTTATCGGAAAATGGTATGTCGACCATTTCATCGAAAAAATGATATCTCGAGAAAGATGATAGAGGTGAGGAGGAGTGGGCGTGGTGGTGACTGGTGGTCGGACTGGGCGGAGGCATGGGGATGGAAGGCGCCGGCAGCGGCCACCATGCCAGATTGTTCCAGAGACTTCCCTTTTTAATTGCTAAGCAATGAGGTTGTGGGAGATAAGGATGAACGAGGCAAGGCCTTATCTGTAAATATGGAGAGAGGTGCGGCTATCTTTTGTAAAATTGTCATAGTTTGCTTTCTATCCGTCAGATATAGATCAGACAGTCTATATTATAAGATGGCAGGCACACCATCATCACCAACTCGGTTTTTTCTCTACTCCTACTCCTATAAAAGACTCAGTTGGTGATGATGGTGTGTCTGCCATCCGCCATTTCTGACCATTAGATCTGCATCTAACGGCTGTGATGTAAGTTGTGGCCTTTTGCAACAATTCCCACTTCTCTGCTCTAGTTTACAAAAAACCCCTTAGTATCTTGAAACCAACCACATTCCTCCCTTACTTCATCAAAACAGCAAACAGAATATATTTGGAGTGAAACATAAGATATTTTTAGTGATATGTATATCAAAAGTAAATTGTTTTCTTTCAAATTTGTGAATATGTATTATTCTACTTTGGATCCGTTGCAACGGACGGGCTCATTGTTATAAAGGTTTATCTCTTGCATTCTCTGCAACCAACACCTAGTGTACTAGTCTGGGCTGGATGCTCGCAACGCGATGACCTGAGTTCGAATTTTGTCCTAAACTTTACCTTTTTATTTTTTTAATATATACTTCTTTCGCTACTGTACTCGCAGTGGAACCCACAGATTACATAGAATACAAGATTAAGGATGGATTCGTTTCTTTTTAACTTTCTATATGAATCTGTAGCCAGCTTGCAAGTCATGTACACTGTACTGACAGTGGAACCCACAAAGTACTTAGAATACTAGATTAAGGATGCAATTAACTTTTTATAGAGGGAGAATCATACACGCAATTAAATCAAATGGATTGGACGTGACTATATTATTCTCCAACGGCAACCGGCAAATTTCCTCCCACGGGCCGGAGTAGGTTTCTCGGTTTACATGCGGGTTTAACGGAGGGGTTTGATGGAGGCGAGGAGGCGTGTTCAGCCGGGCGTGCAGCGGACGGCGCAGTACTATTCGAGTTGAAAGCTACAACTAGTATATTATAAAAAACAAAGAAGAGTATTAGATATAGAGATAAGAATAGAGACTAGGGAGGAGCACCATCTACTGCTTCGTGGGCTACTCCTGCGCTCCATTCGGCGGCCACAACATCCCCTACAGCCACTCCCTCCTGTGCTCCATTCGGCGGGCGCTGTTGAAATTTGGGGAGCGCACTCTCGCGACTGCTGGAAGTGACGACTTCACCGATGACGACTTCTTCCCTGACCTCGGCAACCTCTTACTCAACGACATGGGCGACAGCCTCCACGCCAACGGTGCTGCTCCTGTTGCATAGTATGTGTTTCTGTCCTTCCTGTTCGAAATCATGGTAGAATTCATGTTTCTAGTCTGTGTCCTAGATTCGATCTGTTCATCTACTATGCTAGTCCACATGATTAGTTTAATCTCTGTTATAGCCGTCATGTTTTGTTTTGTGCTTATTCGGACTAAATCTCGTAGTAACTTGCTCATATATTCAACTGGGGGAACGTCCCCTACAGCCACTCCCATTTCATGGACGGCCTGGTCGATGCCTCCAAGGAGCCCTTCGTCTACTGCTATGAGTGCCCGATGCTGTTTTGGGGCTCACCGGCGGACATCGTGCATCACCTCACGCAGGCGTGCGGCGATCACTACTAGCCCTTGGCGGAGAACATCAAGTACGAGACGTGCTACCCATTCACCGTGCCGGAGTCGCTGGAGGATTACCGCCACCTGCTAGTCTCGGAGGAGGATGGCAGCGTCTTCCTCTTGATCATGGGCACCGGTGAGGCCTGCGCAGGCCGCCGCCCCGTCTCTGTAGTGTGCGTCAGGGGCGACGCAGCTGACACTGACACGAGGCCAATGTACGGGTTCGTGCTCACTATTACTACCCCTCGGAGGTACGTGGGCGGCGACACTGGCTATGTCAAGCTGACTTGGACTCTGCCGAGCTGGGACCTTCCCACCGATGTGGACATGGAAGACGCATGGTATGATTTGACCCCCAACAATGTGCACGGGGACTCCAAGGAGGTTCACCTGGACATCTGCATTACCAAGTTAAATGTTGATCATTAGTCTTCGCTCAATGTAATCTGCTGTCTAAGCATGTGGAGACTTCCATGCATGATCTTGCTCTATTGGAGTATCGCGCATGAATAAAAGTGTATCCATTTACGGTTTAGTCTAGAATCTTCCATGTATGAATTTTTACTACAATATTGGTGAAAGACTTATGATGAACCATTTCTTACATCTCCTCTGCCCCCTTCCAAGTCATCCTGATTTAATCCCTCCGTCTAGGTGTATAAGGGCATGGTTAATACTTAAATAGTATAGCCAACTGTTGACTCTAAGAAAGTGCCATGTCATCTGTAGCCAACATGTATAACAATGGATACTCAAAAACTAATTCTTGAAGATCATTTCTTGCAAAGCACAATAAGTGTTATTTCTTCACAAGTTTTGGATGCAGGTTGAACAGTGTAACGCTTCTGTTTGCAGAAGATACTTTTTTTTATCTATTTCACCCGGATGTTTGTGAGCTCTAGAGATGAAATAATATCCGAAGAATCCTATCGAGACCCGTTACACATGAGATGACCCCCACATCCTTTGTCAAAATAAACAACTCCCTGATCAATGCATTTAACTCTTCCGTGCAATGCACGGGCACCTTACTTAGATTAGTACGACCAAAAATTGAACCAACATTATATATAGTACGATAAATGCTGATGCACGTCACCTAAAATTATATCATTCAAAACTATGTTCAAATACGAATCCAACGATATTGTTTTTGTTGACATGCACTAACATTTCGTCAGTTAAATCTTCAGTCAAATTCAATGGGGGATAAACCACGACTGATGTAGTACTAGTGTAGAGGGCGGCGCTGCACGGGAGTCTCACCCCGCTTGTGGCGTGGCAGTAAAGCCGTCATATCAGAAACCCAGCCACTCCCAGTAATAAGTGGCCTGGTAAAATAAACGGACAGGCAACCATCACATCCCTCCATCTTTTTTGCATTTCATCTCTCTGCATTTACTTTCTCCGGTTCACCTCGCACACTCGATCCCTAGCTACTACTCCTAGTATCCCTAGCTACTACTCCTAGGGCCAGTTCTTTTGGCGGCTTTTCCCCAGCTTTTCCCATAAGACTAGTCACAGTGGAGAGTAACATTAAGGCGCCTCACTCATTTATTTGGGCTTCTAAACTACTACTAGTACCTCCGTCCTGGTTTATTCGTCACCATTGTAATTTGTGCTAAATTTTGACCAAACATTTAACTGATAAAATGTTAGTGCATGTGACATGCACTAACATTTCATTAGTTAAATTTATGATCAAAATTTGACACGGATTACAATGGGGACCAATAAACCAGGACAGAGGTAGTAGTTATGGGATTACTAATCTAGAAGCCTAACAGAACTGGCCCCTGGTACTCCTACTACTAGTAGTACTCAAGTTGGAATTCCAATTGCACGGCACAACTTGTTAGGCAAAAAATTCGATACAGGGTGTAGGAAGCGGTTTGGGAATTTGCATGCCTTTCCGACTAGTGAGATACTCCGTACAAAGTATGACATAGAAATAACCACAGAGAAGGAAGCTAAAAGTAAACAATCAAACGAGCATTTTTGCATTTGTTTTGCATTGAATCGTTTCACAAGCTTGACTAGTGTTGTTTTTCTAGTTTTACGAAAACCACATAGTAATGTTAAAACATGCATTTGCACGTACATAAGTAATAGTAGTACTCCTTCCATCTAGGTGTATAAGTCTTCCCTCCTTCTTGGTCACGGTGCACAACCAAAGATGACTTATTCACCTAGACGGAGGGAGTAGCACAGTCTACAAGCATATATAGAGAGAGACTTGTAGTGCGATAGTATATAGTAAAGTTTGTGCTATATACACGTACTTACAAAATGCGTACGGATACACAAGGTTTCCAAACTTTCCCTTTTACATACTTAATTAAGGACGCTAATAATTCTTGAACGCTTGGGATTTATCATTTGCGTCCCAAAACTAATGAGATCGCCATATGAAACTAAATTATACTCCTACTAAAAGCCACGGCGCTCGCAGGAGCATTTGCGGCGCGCCACGTGTGCCCTGGTGCGCGGGTTTCCCAGCGCGCCGACACAACACCTCTTCCTCAGCCTCGCAACTCGCCAGGTGCTGATTGGCGGCTTGCCGGCGGGCGAGCGCGATCTCACTGGTGTGGTGATCCGGTGCCAACAGGTCTCCTCCTCGCTAGAAGCGTGCACCCGAACCACGTACCGCCAAGCGTAGATGAGGCGCTTGGGCCCGACTTCACTCAGGGCTTTGGCATGGGCATCCTCCGCCACCCTCATGGCCCTCGCACGAGCCTTCTGCCAAAGAGCCAATTGCCTGACTCTCTCGGACACGACATAGGCCTGCCAGGCAGCTTGTCCCGCGGCGCGCTTCTCTTCCTCGGCCTTCTTGTCCGCCTCTATTTTGGCGCGCTCTGCCGGAGGCAAAGCCTCCCACAAGGCGACATCCATTTCTTTCCAAAGCTCCTCAAGGCTGGGGGGCTCGGCGGGCGGCGCGGCGTTCTCCTCGTAGCGGGGAGCCGACGCGTCCTCTGACACGCGTGCTGGCGAGATTGGGAATGGGGACGCGTCCATCTTGACACGTCGCGGCGAGGAGCGGAACGCCGACGCGTCCTCCTCGACCAGTGGTGGCGAGGAACGGAACGACGACGCGTCACCATCCGCGCGGTGCAGCAAGGGGCGCCTAGGGCTTGGGAGGGGCGATGCCATGGTGGTCGACGTGAGAGGCAGGGGAGGAGATAGCGATGAATGTGAGCGTTCTTCCGAATGCCGTGGGAGGCGCAGTATTTATAGCGAGCAATGGCACACCTACGTAAGATATGGAATGAGCTGCACTGACTTAACTGCAGGTCCAGTTGCGTCACTGACATGCGGGCCAGACCTCTGTTGGGCCCATATGTCAGTGACCCAATGCACCTGCAGTTAAGTAACTGAAGCAGCGTCCCATAAGATATGTTGTGTGATTAACATAACAGCTATGTGGGCATATTTGTTGGAGTAAATTACGGGGGAGGGAAGGGGTGGAAATATTGCTGGTCACAACAGATTGGACGGGCGCGGGGGGAGGAGAGTCATGCATGCAAATTTTTTCCACACGGGGTGGAGTGGTGGGACCGCCAAAGGGAGAAGGAGAGTCAAGCAGGCATATTGTTTTCACACATGGAGAGGAAAAGATTTGGAGACGAACGGGCTTCCTGCAGGTGTGGGGAACGGTGCATAATAAGTCATCTTGCATGCCGGGCTAGGTATAGTCTCAAGTCATTAAAAACATACACGCCCCACACAATTTCATATTTCAAGGTGCACTAAATTATTGCATGCGATGATTAAAGCTGGCCATAATGGTGGTATCTTAGCTGGTATCATGCACACGGGAATAGCAAACATGCTGATGTGGCAAAGAATTAAAGAAGAGAGGGGGGTTAGAGTAACTAGTCTTCATGCATGCATGCAATGTGATAATGCATTGGTAAACACATTTTTTTGTGAAGAACGATAGCATTAGCTGAGTACTTTTGCATACTACAAAAACTATTCCACCGCCTCTATCTTGGTAAGAGTAGGTGAAATTTTTGAATCGAGCCCTTTAAACTAGAAGGGAGGTAGTAGTACTCTAATAGCTAACCTTGTTGTGATGACTACATAGGACATGGCACGCACCTGGAGGGAGGAACTAGTCTGCATTGTGCATTTAAGTTTTGTCCGAAGTCAATGTACCTCTACTTTGACCAAACTTATATAAAAATGTATCAACATTCACAATGTCAAATCAATATTTTTATACTCATTATGAAACGTAGTTCTTATACACGTTATAATCAGTATTGTAGATATTGATATTTTTAGTATAAATTTGGTCAAACACTTTGCAAACGGTTGACGGAAGTAAAAAGGACCAGAGGGAGTATCATGCATGCAGACTAGGAAAAAAATTGCTCATTTATAGCCGGTCGAAGTCTCAAAGGGTGCGACCGCGCGAGGGAGGCGAAGGTCGTGGGAGGCGCGACGGTTGACGGAATTAAGTGAAGTTACATCCACGCGCCGGCATGCCGTGCGAACAGGCAGAAGCTATACCGTCAGGCCTATGATATGGGTCTAGTAGACATGACATCTAGTGGGTCCCGCATAGTACTCGAGAACTCTTTGGGGGTTTGCAGCCGTTTATCGACTGGGCAAGCCAACAACCCCATGCCGTTCGCATGCCCTACTCGTCCCCGTATTCTACTACTACCTTACAACAGTTCGCTCCCAGTCGTCTCGTCCTTTCACATTACACCAGTTCAACTTCTCCTAACCCTCCTCCAAAATCCATGGCCTCCCAAATCTCCATGGTCGCCGCTGAGTACAAGGTTAGAGCCATCACCGGCGATGAGTTCATCGTCATCTACACACGTGGATCCGCGACAGTGAAAGCATGCCTTGCTCGCTTCCTACGCATGTTCAAAAGTTCAAAGGATGAGTGGGTCGCTGGGCTAGATGTTGAGTACACCACAGTCCTGGAAAGAGGGAAGATTCTAAAGGAGGCAGAGAAGAAGAAGCCCGTCGTGATCCAGGTTTGCGTACATAACGTGTGCTTGGTCTACCACATATGCCATGCCGACGTTGAGTGCTAGGATTTTAAGAACTTCCTCAAGGACGAAAGAGTGAAATTCGTTACTGTAGACATTAGGAACGACAGGGATGTCCTGGGTCGGATAGGCCTCGTTGTAGGCCAGCCCTTCGATCTCCAGAAGGCAAGCCTGGTGTCCTCCTCTCATCCTTCAATGCTGACCCTGGCAGCAGCCATGATTGATCCTTCGTACGCTAAACTGAAGAAACCTCGCCACGAGTTTCATCATGCATGGGAGTCGAAGACATTAGATGAAGATCACATCCCGTACGCAGCAATGGATGCCTACCTTTGTTTAAATATCTACAAGGGTTGGATGAAGAAGTAGAGCCCATTGTACGGTTCAAGCAAAGAAGCGTCGGCGAAGAGGAAGAGGAAGAGGGACGAGGACGAAGTCGAGGACATGGACTCAGACTCGGACTCCGAGTAAGGTGGCAGTGTCCTCGCTCATGCTGGTTCTACTGCAGTGTCAAGCGGACTAGTTGCTTAGTTTTATTTCAGGGGTGTGTTGTGCTGAGCCCCGAGCAGAACTAGTTTATGTTCTTCTTGTTATTTGAACTTTATGTTCTTTCTCGTTATTTGAACTCTTTAGTACGTACAGTAGTACTAGTACTATGTCTTAATATTGTTCTTCTTGCAGTTGGTACTATTTCTCGTATCTTCGTGTTCCTACTGTACTTAATACGTTCGTACTAGTAGTATAATTTGGGTCAGTCGATTTGTGAAAGAAGTTCGATGGAGCGAAGGAAGAAGACGGCAGAGAAGCTACCCCAGTATCTATATTAGGGTGGCAGGTTGCCCATGATCTATCTTATGAGTGTTGGGTGTGGAATACAGTTCACCGAAAAAATGGATCGTGCCCGGGGTTAAACGGACGGCGGGGGTGGGGGGAGCATGGCGGTGGCAGGCGGTTCAGGGGAGGGTGGCGCGGCGGCGGCAGGTGGTTAGGCATGTGCGGGCTGAGAAGATGAACAGTGCATCAATGCGGAGGTTGAAGAAGCCCTTCTAGCCATCCATGCTGCATCCAACGGCTCACAAGAGTCGACTGACCCAAATTGCTCCTTCAGATTGCAGGATCCACATGGCATTCAAGGTCTCGAAGGTAGATTCCGCGTCCGCACCCGGTTTGCGGGCTCGGCGCGGGCGCGACCAGCTTCCGCCGCGACAGCCACCATGCACGCCTCCTCCGCGCGAGCGGAGACGACAATGACACGCTAGTTCCTCCTCGCCAGCATGCTCGAGCACGCGCTCGTCCTCCTCTTCGTACGCTGCGTGCATCGACGCGGCTACACTAGCTGCTCGCGTGCTTGGCAGCATGGCGGCATCGTGAGGAGGGACTGCAGACGACGTGAGCAGGCGAGCCTTCGGCTTCATGGCATAGGGATGGCGGCGACACGGCGGTGATGGGCGAGAAATTGTTGGCCGGAGCAGGCGGGCGCTAGCATGCGCAACGGCGGCGGCATATTGTTGAGTGCGTGTATGGGAGCTTAGTTTAGTTTTATATAGGGTTGGTAAAACTTAAAAGAAAACCGTACTAGTACACGTAAACATTAGACTGAGGCAGCGCTTATATTAGTTACCACAGGCATGATACGAAATCATGTCCAAGCGCGTGAACTGCGGCCGTGCGGTCGATCGAACGGTGCGTCACCGTGTCACGCTCGAAGGACATCCACCGAACCTTTTTGTGTGTGTGAAAACAATCCCCGAATACTACTCAACTTTTTTTCCTGGAAAAGTTCTTGACGCTACAATATTTCCATATATTTGAATTTAGCTCCAGTTCGTGTTTATTTGGATTTGGACGCTTTAGGTGCGCCCTAGTTTTCTTTAATACTGATTCTGTGTGTGTGACTGAGAGAGAACGTGTGTATGTGTCCATATGTGTGTTGTAGCGGAAGGGCAATGTGGAGACGGTGTGCGTGTGATAGAGACATAGAGAGGTGTGAATGTGCAAATGATCATGCATGAGTGAGACATAGACAGATGCCGATACATTGTTGTCGGAGTGGGGTTCCGGCAAACCATTGAGGTTCGAACACTGGGGTGCGCGCGAAGTCTTCCCCTCCTACCGATCTACGCCCTAGCTCGCTAAGATCTCACGGACAAACTCGACCAACTCGCAACACAGAAGGACACGAGGTTTATACTAGTTCAGGCCACCGTTGTGGTGTAATACCCTACTCTAGTGTGGTGGTGGTGGATTGCCTCTTGGGCTGATGATGAACAGTACAAGGGAAGAACAACCTCCTGAGGTTGAGGTGTTCTTGTGCGTATGAACTTGTGGCGTGAGGATTCGATACCTCTATTGTGGTGGCTAGCTCTACTTATATAGGCCCTGGTCCTCTTCCCAAATATATTGAGCGGGAAGGGAGCCAACAACGGCGGGCAAGTATGAAGGGGGCAGCTAGTACAAGCTATCCTGACAAAAGCGGTCTTCGCCTGCAAAAGCTCTGGTGGTGACGCCGTCTTGGGCTCCACGATGACCTCTGTCTTGCCGTCGTCCTGGTCTTGGTCTCGTTGCACCAATATAGCAAGCTTTGCCTGATGCCTCGGTACTCTTCGCCTGCGCTGGCCTCCTTAGCACCAAAGAGGAAACAACGACGCTGCGCGCGCTGGCGCCCGCCTGGTGCGATGCGTCATGGCTCACGTCACGAGGGCCTCATGAGGTTTGCCCCGCCTTGATATCTCCGCTCCTCGTGAGCCTGCCTGGCTAGGATACTCCAGAGGACGTCTTGCGTCATCCGCCTCGCGAGGCTTGGACCCTCGCGAGGGTCTTGGATGCCTTGTTGATGAAGATGGGCCGTACGGCCTGCTAGCTCAGCCGCGCTGTGGGCCGCAGGCAGGCAAGTCTGGGGACCCCCGTTCCCAGAACGCCGACAATTGTGTATACATGAGAGAACGGTCTTCTATTTTACTTGTGTGTGTGTGTGTGTGTGTGAGAGAGAGAGCGAGGAGCATCCGTAAAACAACAACCATCTCTCTCGATTCGTCCATCCCTCGCAAGATCGCATGTAACACATGCATCAACGCACACATTTTGACACACTCACCCGGCCCCTGCCCACCTCAAGGCCCGCACATCGCTCTCTATCTCGCACGCACAATCTCTTCATGAAAACCCTATTTAGCATGTAGCTTTCCGTCACATGCACACACATTTCTCTCCATAGGTTTGATTTCTGTCAATATCTGACACACACACACACACCGCACACACACACACCCCCTCCCCCGAGCACACAATTCATCCCCATCCAAGGTTATATGGCGACCACTCTCGCTTGTGCTTCTCTGCACCCCAGCATGCACAACACCTCAATCTTCAAAGAGGGCATCGAGGAGATCGAAGACGGTGACCACACTGCACTAGAGAATGCGGGCCATTTGGAAGCAGGATGATGTGACGACGGCTGACTGACTCCTCCCCCTCCTCTCTCTCCCGCACAAATTACCAACCCCTCTCTCCCCCGCACAAAATTATCAATCCCTCAACCCACGAAATCCTTCCCCTCTCGTCCATGTTTTTCCAGCTCTCTCATCAAACTTGTTGTCTCTTCTCCTTCCATGTGTACAGAATCCCGACGCACACGCATCTCACGGATATTACATGTCTCCATCTTTCTCACAGACCTAACTTCTTCCTCTCTCTTTCTCTCTCTATCTCTCTCTTTGTCTCGTTAGGTTTGTCTCCTACTCTCTCGTCCACATACATACAATCTTTCCCGCCCTATCTGCTCCATCTTCGCAAGCTCTCTCTACACATTTCATTCACACATTGGGATGTGTTCAAAATGTTGTTTTTATAATGGATGATGTAGAGTTATGGTTGGTTTTGTTGCATCCTACAAAGTAATAACTATGAAATGCATTTAGATTCTCATTTGACTGGGATTATGTGAGTTTGAGCATATTGTGAAGTACTATAGACCTCGTATACATCCTGCAATTCAACAATGATTTTAACTATTGAATTGTATAGACCATTACATTCGAAGTCAGTAGCCTATATATTTATTTCACAACTACAACAAATGATTAATTTAGTACAAACTAAGCAAACAAATGTGTACTCCCTCCGTTTTTATTTAAGTCTGCGTATTAGCATTGGTCAAAGTCAAGTTCTGTAAACTCTCAGAAAGTTTATAACAAAAAATATTAACATATACAATACAGTAACAAATAAATACCATTAGATTCATTATTGAATGTACTTTCACATCATACATATTTGCTATGGTAAATGTTTATATTTTTCTATAAACTTGGTCAAACTTTAGGAAGTTTGACTTCGGTCAAACCTAATATGCAAAGTTAATAAAAACAGAGGGAGTACTAGTAGTTACTAGTACTACTCGCTAGTTGCTTATCCCAATCACCCAACATGCCAAACGGGGAGTTCTGTGTTACACAATTTGAGGTCGGCAGGAAAATCTCCCGCGACTCTGATTCGAGCAGTGCGAAGTTACCGTCATACCCTTCGGAACAAGCCTATGGATGCTGGTGGGTAGGGGGCTGTTTTCGTAACTTCAGGTTCACCCTACCCAGCCAACCCCACTCCGGCACCCGGAGTAGTACACTTGAATACTCCCCATTTTCTGTACCCACCGCAAAATAGACTTCTCCACGGCACCGCAGCCTTCGTGCTCCTCCCCTTCTACATCGGCGCACTCGTCCACCGCAGCGCATCTGCCTCATCGACGACCTCGTATGCCGCACTGGAGCCGGTCCACGGTCGTCGTCATACACAGAGCCTCTTCCCCGGCACCATCTTCCACGGTCTCGGATCTGCTTCCCGGAAGCCAACGCCAAGCGCAGAAGCACCACCGTCGTGGACAATGAACTGACTCCCGTTGCCGACCATGATGCACAGAGGCCGCCGCGACCATCCTTCTCCTCCTTGATTGGTAATGTTTGTATTGAATCACTTAGCAGTACATGTGCAGTTCCAATTTTGTTCATACCTACCCTTCAAATTTCCTGGTTGCTATTGTTCCCATAAAAGTAATTGGTTATAGCCTCCATTCTCCAACAGAATATCAGCTTGTAATTGTGCGTCGCTCCTGTATCGCGCTGTGCTTGGGAAGGTTCTTCATCTGCAACCAGTAGTGTGGCAAATAATGAAAAGTTTTTTAGAACTAGCAAGATGCCCATGTGTTGCACACATCAAGATGCATTTGTATGAGTAGTTTATCTTGTGGGAGAAATGGATGAACGAAGGAAGGCCTTATTTGCAAATCTGGAGAGGGGTGTGGGTATCTTTCTACAAAATTGCCATAGTTCCTTCCTATCCCTCGGATATAAATCGGACGGCCTATATTGTAGGATGGCAGGCACACCATCATCACCAACTCTGTTATTAAAAGAAAAAACGAGTACAGAGTAGAGAAGTAGAGATAAATATTAAATATAAAATAAATATAACAGTAGAGAAGAGAATAGAGCTAGCAAGGACGTCGGGAAAGGATCGCGCGCACGCGGGAAAAATTGGTCGGGCGCGCGCTAGTTTTGGCAAGCGGCATTCGGCGCGCTTTATAAAACCCAAAGCCCTCCCACCGCTATGTGCCTTGCCCCGCTCTCTCCCCGCTCTCTGCCTTGCCACCATTCTCTCCCAGCTCTGTGCCTTGCCACTGCTCTCTCCCTTCTCTTTCTCGCCTTGCCGCCGCCACGCCACCATGCTACCACGTCGCCACGAAACTTGGGGATACCGCGGCGTCCGCGTGCGCCGCTCCGGCGGCTTCTCCGCCGAGATTCAGTTCCGCGGAATGCGCCTTCGCCTTGGCAATTTCGACACCGCCAACGAGGCCGCCCACGTGTACGACGCGGCGGCGTGGCGCCTCAAGTGGCCTCATAGAACATTGAACTTCCCCAACGTGCCGACGCGGGAGCGGGCGCAGGAGCTCGCGCCTCTGCCGCGGCTTATCACCGACGAGGATCGTCGCGACAACCGGAGGCGGAAGCACCATCTCGGCATCGCCGAGATGGAGGAGGAAGCCATGGCGCTATGGCGCCAACGCTTCCCGCAGGACATCATCAACGAGCGCGAGTTCTACGCGCAAAGGAGGGCAGAGAGGGAGAAGAGGAGGGCGGAGCGAGCCGCCTATCGCGAGGACAAGCGTACGCGAAAAGCGGATGCTCAGTTCAACATGAGGCTAGGAGCAGCGTCACCCTGGGAATCCGACGACGATCAGTATCTTCACGCCTACATTGAGACGTCGGAGGAGGACATCACTGAGGAGGAGTCGGACGATGAGGAGTAGTTGAACTATCTATTTTTTTATCTATCTATGCTATATCTATGCTGAGAACTATCCTCTACTCTCTAGTCTCTACTCTCTATCTCTACATCTCGATCTCAGCACTGTAAACGCTTTTTTAAAGCGCCGCGCGTTGTGCTTCTGTTGGTGATGCTCTAACATTGCAGACGAGTGCTTTAATGTTGCCCACAAGATGCGTGAGTATTACTAGTAGTATATTTTTCTTGCCATGTTGAGATTTTAAAGAGGAACATGCAGAGGAGCAATGAAGACCAAACACGGGATATTGGGGACATCTTTAAGAGCGTGGCAAGTTAAAGAGGAGCTGCACCGAACCTGTAAAACGAGCTTTGGTAAGTAACACCCTTTCTTTCGTTTAGCCTCGTGTTCTTCGATGTGTATATGTTGTAGTTTCTGTTTCTCTTAGCCTTGTGTTCTTCGATGTGTAATAAGAAGAGTCTTAATCGTCCTAATGCTTTCGTTTTTAGCTTGATGTAGGAAGTGGGTGTTCTCACCTGTAGTCTGTTTTTAGTCTTGTTTATCTGGCTTCTACTAAATTGATCTGGGTTGCTCTGAGTATTGATCTAAAAAAGAAGTAACTTCATGTCAGGATGCAGTTCCTGCGAGGAGGGAAGTATGGTCAACCTCGAGATCATGTTTCCAAAATGAGGCTGGATTACACACAAGGTGCCAATTCCCTGATGATGGTAGATTAGACACAAGGTGCAAATTCCCAGATGATGCTGGATTACACACAAGCCAGGTGGAGTCGTGAGCTGTTCGTGTCCTCGTGGTTCTAGTAAAGGCTGAAAGAAAGTGTGCAGCAGCCCTTGAGAATGTAGCTGAGTTCCTGAAGAAGCGAAAAGAGCAATCAGATGCTCTCTTCACCCAAGCCAAAGAAGAGATGGAAGAAGCCAGAAATAAGCTAGCAGAGGCAGAGCAGGCTAGGCGTCTCCTGCTATCTAAAACTGTTGTCAATACAAAATTTCCTTCATAATAGCTAGGTTCAAATGTTTATGCAGTCAGCATGCCTGTTGTGATGTCCGTGCATCTACTGATGTGGCACAAAATAATTTTTTTTGGGTCATGTAATAACAGCAATTACTTTCCAAACAATAACAGTTGAAGCATTGGACATGGTATAGTTCACGCGCAAGCCCGACATTCCAAGTTCAACTTCCACATCAAACTCATGTTCACAGATATCTGCACATTCATAGATAATGCCCACAACCATGATTCACTTCAAAGCCAAAAAAATGTGAGGAGAGTTATAAATAAAGAAAAACCTCTAGTTCCTGCTACCACTGCGAGCACAACAAGTCAAGACCATGCGTAATTAATTATATTTTGGTCATTTGTTGTGTTCTAAAATGCCGGCCGGCTCGCGGAAGGACGTGTTGCCGGCACATGTGCGGATTCAATGGAGGCAGGCGGTGCAGTCTGAAGCCGGTTGCATGCGGCGAGGAGGCGTGTTCAGCCGGGCCTGCAGCGAGTGGGGCCCTCTTGGCCGGCGGGCTGGTCCAATGCCTACGCTATGAGAGGTCGCGTCCGTGTCAGAGCAATCACTCCATCCAGTCCTTTTTATTTGGGTATAACAAAATTTTGTTTTCCATTCACATTTTACAAGTAAAATTTGTGGACAAACTTTGACCCAAACTACGATGGGGACTAGTAAACTAGAACGGAGGTAGTATTTTTTTTATCAAAGAAGGGTTTCCCCCTTCTGATTTTCATTACTGAAAACCAACATCTAAACCATAGTATTTTCCCTAGAACTACCAGGTTCAACATCTCGCAACATAAACCCATACAACCATACGCCAAGGAGGTAGTAGTTATGAATTCCATTTACGCTCCATACCAATCGTTCTAAAAACTACTTAGTACTTATAACGCGCCATTGAATATTGGAACTCCTACCCCGCTAAAAATGATATTTTAAGGGACAATTGCATTTTTACCCCTAGTTGGTTCCTACCCATGGGTTTTGCCCTTACTTTTCGAGCTTGCTCAGTTTTGCCCTTAATTTTTTCGTCGAGGTCCCTCGAATGCCCTTTGACCGTTTGACCAAAACTTTGAAAATTCATAACTAATTCATATGAACTCAGAAAAATGCAAATAAGATATCAAATTGTTCAGATAAACATTACCTTTATGTGCATATCATTTGCATTCAGGACAAAAGCACCCTTTAAACTACCTGAGGAAATTAATGTTATTAACGTTATTAAAAATAAAAAGGTATAAACAATAATTTTTTTCATGAATAAAAATTACATGCAAATGTAGGTGATGTTTTCTGAACATCCTGATATCTTATTTGCATTTTTCTCAGTTCGTATCAACTTGTTATGAAGTTTCCAAATAATGGTCAAAGTCGTTAGAACATTCTTAACAAGATGATACGAACTCAGAAAAATGCAAATAAGATATCTGGATGTTCAGAAAACATCACGTACATTTGCATGTAATTTTTATTCATGAAAAAAAATATTGTTTATACCTTTTTATTTTTAATAATGTAATAACATTAATTACCTCGGGTAGTTTAAAGGGTGCTTTTGTACTGAATACAAATGATATGCACATAAAGGTAATGTTTATCTGAACATTTTGATATCTTATTTACATTTTTCTGAGTTCATATGAATTAGTTATGAATTTTCAAAGTTTTGGTCAAACGGTCAAAGGGCATTCGAGGGACCATGACGAAAAAAGTAAGGGCAAAACTGAGCAAGCTCAAAAAGTAAGGGCAAAACCCGTGGGTAGGAACCAACTAGGGCTAGAAATGCAATTGTCCCATATTTTAAATGTGGCTACTCAATCTGTGGCAACTGGCGAGCCACCGCCTCCAGATCGTTCACCTGTGGTCCCGACCATCAACTCCTACGGATCAAATTATCACGCGAGCTGACTATTCCTACAAAGGTGCGCTCCACCACGTAGCTGGTACCCGCGCATGCAGCAATCGTGCACTTAGGGTTTTAGGGTTTATTTGTTAATGGTGCCTTTACGTAACTCTCATGTGTGCGAGACAGTGAGAGACCGACTGCGTGCGTGCGCCTCTTCTCTTCGTATATGTACTCCACCATTTGTCTGGTACAGTGGTAATAACTACTCCCTCCGTTTCATAATGTAGTGCCCATAGATTTTTTGAAAAGTCAAACCTCACAAACTTTGACCAAGTTTGTGGAGAAAAATATTTACATTTAGAGTGCGAAACATATATCACTAGATTCATCATATGATGTAGTTTCGCATTATATATTTTTGCTATTGTAGATATAAATATATTTTTTCTACAAACTTGGTCAAAGTTTGCAAAGTTTGACTTCTTAAAAAATCTATAGGTACTACATTGTGGAACGATGCGTTGCCACACGATCAAAGTTGATTAATACATATTCACCGATTTGATAGAAAAAATAGTCTAGTTTTGAAATACGTATATCACTAAAAATATGTTATGTTTCACTGAAAATATATTCCTTTGGCGGTTTTGATGAGATAAGGGAGGAATGTTGTTGGTTTCAAGATTCGAGAAGTGGTATATGTCTAATTTCTACTCTTACTAGCAAGATGCCCGTGCGTTGCACGGAACATCAAGATCTTGTGGGAGAAAAGGATGAACTAGGGAAGGCCTTATCTGCAAATGTGGAGAGGAGTGCGGGTAAATTGCCATAGTTTCCGTCCTATCCGTCAGATACAGATTGTACGACCTATATTGCAGGATGGCAGGGACACCATCATCACCGACTATGCTTTTTATAAGCGTAGTGATAAAAAACAGAGTTGGTGATGATGGTGTGCCTGCTATCCTGCAATATAGGCCGCCCGATTTATATCTGGTGGATAGGAAGGAAACTATGGAAATTTTGCTAAAAGATACCCACACCCCTCTCCACATTTGCAAATAAGGTGTTCCCTCATCCATCCTTTTCTCCCACAAGATAAACTACTCATACAAATGCATCTTGATGTTCCGTGCAACGCATGGGCATCTTGCTAGTTGTTGCAAAAAGCCCATGTGTGTGTGAGAGAGAGGGAGAGAGGAGGAGGACGGAGTGCATGTGTGACAAAGACACAAAGAGTGTGTGTGCGAGAGGTATTAGCTTAAAATGTGGCGATAGTGTGTGTGTGCACGATCGAGAGGGCGTGTCTCAAGAAGGGAAGAAAAATCTACATGGATACAAGGAGCGCGAGAGAGACATGTATCCGATAGTGGAAGCACGATTGTGCGGGTGTATAAACCTATCTAGAGGCTAGTCGATAAATGTTTGTGAGAGAAATACGAGTCGGGGGTGCGAAAGTGAGAGCTTCGTGTGAGAGAGAGAGACGGTAGTCGGGAAGCGGAGTGGAAGCAAGAGTTGTGTGTGAGAGAGAGAGAGATGGGGGGGTTTGTCTAATCGGTAAACAAATGAATAATGTCAGTTTTATAACTGGGATGGAGACGGAAAGGAGACTGCAACAAATGTTGTGTCTACGGGAGAGAGTAATTTTAGTGGTATGAGTCATATCTAGAGACATATAGGGTGTGTGATAGAACCCCATAGAGAGAAAGACAAAGTGAAAGACGAGTGAGACTGCGTGTGTGGCGGTGAAAAAGAAAGCTTAGGTACCTAGTGATACCAGAGAATGGTAGAGATGTGAGAGATAATGAAAACCGTGTAATGTATAACGATAGGGAGAGTGTGACACTTCTCAAGGGAGATGTCGAGAGACCATGTTTGTGAAGATAGGAGAAACATGAAGTGAGCGTGCGGGTGAGCTGGAGAAAAGAGAGTGATAGCTACATGAAGGAGCATGCATGCGAGAGAGATGGGCGTGAAAGGAGTCAACATAAAACAGATTCAAATATTTGAATTCGAGATGATGATACATGTAATTCATACTCGAACTAAAATTGGTCTATCAAACATGCATACTCATATGAATTCACGCGCATCTATGTTATTTAATATGTAGATATTACTGATCCATACATTTTAGTAGAACATAATTTGGTTTACATTTTTTGAATTCAGCCTTATGATTTTGAGATCATTGTATTTGTAAATCATATTATACATATAAAGGAGCAGAATTCTTTGTTGTGCTTTTGAAAGTATATATAAAAACGATGTATATAGAATTTTATTCCAAGCGAAAATGGATCCTGCCTGAACAAAAATAGAATACAAACTGGATTCGAATTGAGTAGGCACGGTAAACGTGCACTCTTGCTCTGCAAAAATTTGAACAAAGCGGGGAAATTCGCAGTAACCGCCCGAAACCAAAATCTGCGAGATCGAAATTACTGCCTATCCCTGCCACGCAAAGCCTATCGGCCCGATTTCTATAGGTTTCGATAGGGGTAGGTTTGTAATTTCACTCAAACGTGACATAACCGCCTCTCACCCGGATTCATACACGGTGGGCGCCAAAACACAGTGTCTCCTCGGCCGAAATTGACTCCCTCCCTGATTCATACACGGTGGGCGCCAAAAACAAACTCTCGTCGGCAAGTATTCGGTGTATGCGAGATTACCGTCCTATCCCCAACCGACTAATATTGTTATGATGTAGGAAATTTTAAACGGGGGCTAAGTTTGTAAATTTCCTCGCATTTGAGACAAGCGTGCCCTGAAGACATGGTTCCCCCTTCCTCTCTCCCTCCATTTCCCCAGTCGTACTCCGTGGGCGCGAAAACACCCTCTCCACCCCAGCCTCCTCCGTCCGCCACCCCATCCACCGCCGTCCTCCTCCACCATGCCAGAGCTAATACCCCGACACCATCGGCCATTACAAGAGATCGACCTATCTCATCCACGGCTTCTGACTGGGATCCTTGCATCCCGTCCTCTCGCTTCATCCCTGCCGTCGTCCACCTTACCAGCGCCGCTCCCACGACCGTCTCGTCCACCGCGCCCCACCACCACCGTCTACCCTCCTAGATCTGCTTCCACGCCGCCGAAAGCCATCGCTATCGCAGCACCGTCCAATTCTCAGCAAATGCATACACGGCGCCGCACCAGAGGCGGTACTCTTTCGTATCTGCTCAACTTATTTATCGCAGCAAGAAAATAGATCACCACTGCTTTACTCTGATTTCTTGTCCATCACTTACTTGTTAGTTGAAAGCAAACATTGGTGGCGAAGTTTCCTTTGTCCGGTTTGCACCTTCAGATCCGCGATGGCACGCTCAACACCATACTCGCAATGCTTATGGTTTTCCCCTTTTATATTCCACACTAGTTAAATCACAGTAGACTAAATTTCAAAATTGGGTCAGTCAATTTTTGAGAGCTCGCCGGTGCGAAGGAAGGGGCTCGGTTGG
>NC_057814.1:179702269-179728812 GCF_018294505.1 Triticum aestivum
ACGCGGGTGGGGGCAGGGGTGGGGGGTGGGGGTGGCGGAGGAACACAGGCGGTGGGGGCCGGTGGTTCGGCCGGGGGCCCGTGCGGTGTTCTGTATGGGAAGGAACGTATGTAGGGCCGGCCCTGGGGAGGGGCAGGGGTGGCCGCCCCGGGCCCCCAAAATCAAGGGGGGCCTCCACGATTGTATGCACACAGCGTGTCACGGAGTATAAGCCATGCCAGCGATCGATTCGTTCCATTCAGTACATGCACATAGAAAAAAGAAACTAATTGATCCCTTCAGATTCTTTCCTAAGGTTAGTACATGCACATAGAAAAAGAAGGGACTGATTGATCCCTTTCCATTCCATCAGGCACGTATCCAGGCAGCGCTTTCCAGTTTCCCAGTGGCCGCTGACACTTGTCTCTTGGCTAATCGCGACTGTGCGCATGGCGCTTCTTTTCCCTTTTCCCCTAAATAGATTTTTCATCCATAATTCTGTCTGGTCATCCGCCAAGTTGAATTCCATGGCAGCCGGCGCAACCTCGCTTTGCTCTCCATCCATCAACAATTCGACCCTCTAAGGTATATCTTATATTCATATTGCGGTTCCTACTTTCTAGTCTCCTAGCTGAACAGCCAACACATTGGCACTGTACGACAATTGTCAATTGATGTATTTCTTATATTTATTTTCGACATTTTGTCTTATCATGTCGTCCAGAGGAAAGTATCCATCTGGTAGCGATAAAAGGAAAAGGAAGAAAGTTGTGGATGACTTGCTACAATAACAGTGCGGAAATATTTATGACGGAGAAACCCTAGAAGCTGAGATGGCTTTTCAACTTAAATATTTCTTTTGTTTTGGTTGATATGGCGACCACTTCTTTGAAAGGTAGATTTAAATAACTCATGGTGACTAAAGATATATATTTGGATAATTATTGAGCCCGGGCACCCTGAAGTCACTGCATGATATGAACTTGAAGAGTCTTGCACAAAATTTGCAGAAACTTTCTCTCTTAATGGTTCATGAGATGTTGAGGTATATGATCTTATTTTTGAATAAAACATTATAAGATTAACTTTGCCAGATGGTGCAATGTTTGCAACGGAGATTTTCAGGCATCTCCAAGAAGTTGATTGTTATCCTAATAGCTTCATTGCCTACCACATCTTATTTACTATAACTGTGACTGGCTTACAAATTGAAGTTACTGAAGAACAATCTGAGGTAAACAATGGTTCAGACAGGTTAAATGATCTGGCAACATTATGCATTGAGAAGAAATTATTGGATGATATTGACATCAACCCCATCATACTTGACTTTGCATCGAGGATTGTTAGAAGAAAATATTTAAGGTAATAAGTATAAATTATTTTATATGCATACTGATTTAGATGCATTTGAGTGTTATCGATAAATATTTCATATATACGTATACTCATTTATATTGTTATGGCATCCATATTAAGGGCCCCGAGTTTTAGTCTCGCCCCGGGCCCCCAAAATCTCAGGACCGGCCCTGACAGTATGTTCCTTGTCAGGAAGAGGAGCAGGGATATCTGCAGTCAACAGTTGATAGAGCTGGCTGTACGTGATCGATAGGCTTTCAATTAGTAGCGGCAATACAACACCGTAGTTTCCAGCCAGTTCCACTTTCCCGATTTATATATCCTGGTTATGGTGTACCCCTTTTATGTACACTACGATTTCCCTAGTTGTTGTGTGCTCTTGTTATCATGGTTTGGCAATAAACTCTCTATACAGTATATTATGAACCTATCATCTGCCAACTATCCTTACTTCTGGAGCCTTTTTTGTGTACTTGTGCCAAATTATATTAATGCACGCACCATATTAAACCACACATGGGCTCTCTCATCCGAATCCAGTGATAACACACAAGGGTTGACATGGGCACCCCTATATTAGAATATCCTCTGCATTACAAAGATAATCTCACTACTATTTATGTTTTCATGCTTCTCAGATATTATACGTAATCACAGTGAATATCAGAATCCGCGCATTAGAAGAATATTGTGGAACACTGCAACCACTTACAAAATTGGCACCAAGGCATTGAGTGCCATTCTGGATGCAATGAAACTCATACGCTCCCCACCTGTAGATTCTTGTTCAGAATATGATCCTAATGACTATTCTAACCTCGAGGAGTCAAAGGCAGATGGCGTGTCCTGTTCACCCATCAAGGTGCCTGTTCTAATTTGGCAAGGTTTTATTGATTGCACGTATCTTGCATAAGTTGTCTTGCATTTCTTCTACTTTGTAGCACCGCCATTTTCTTAGTTTACTCATCATATATGTCAAGATGCCATGCCCATCCATTATCAATACATATTCCATCTGTCATCATACCATGTTTTTCCACTCAAATGTTGTTCTTGTGCATCAGACATCAGAAAGGAAGAGGGTGATTGCCGAACCTGAAGGAGCACCGGCAAAGTCCATAAAAACATGGTGGTGCCGTAGAAATCAGACAGCACCCCAGTTATATTGGCTCTTAAACCAGTGACACAAAACGTAGGACCAACTCCAGCAAACTGTACCCATACTTCACTGGCCACACCACTAGCCCCACCACACAAGACCTGCACTCCAGCAAAAGGTATGCCAATTTCAGTTGCCATAGCACCAGCCATACCACAGAAAAATCCCACTCCAGCAAAAAGTACAGCAAGTCCACCGGCCGAAGACCTATCCCAACTTCAGAGACGGCCAATTCCTGCAGATTGGAACCCCATTCCAGTTATTCCCAGTTAGAAGACAATGCTTTCAATGTTGTTACGGACTACGTGCATATATTCCCATCATGGGAAGATTATAGTGAAGACAAACACCATTTTCACATCTTCCTGTCCCACTTACATGTAAGTGCTATTATTCATGGTTATTATTTTCCTGTTTTCTGCTGATTGAACACATCAATGATTTACATTACATTGTTGTAAGTAGGTGAGGGTCAATCTGGATAGTCATGACGAGCAAAGCTTGCTTGCGCTTTTCAAGGAACCATTGCAGCAGTATCGATGTTACCTGAGGAAATCACACTTTGATGGCAAGTCTATAAACAAATTTCCGGTGAAGTCTCATGTGCTAAATTTAGAAGACATTGAATGGAAAAACCTTGTTATTCACTGGTCTCGTTCCCAGGATGAGGTACTGTCTATGATATCACATGACAATTTGAACTTCTACTTTTCCGCATGTGCCTTACGGATCTTTTTTGCAGGAAATTTGCTCGAAGAAGAATTCCGGTTTGAAAAGGAGGACAGGATATCACAAATATGCTGCCCGCTGCTTTGCTCTTGTTAGTACCTGTTGTCCTGTATCACTGTACTTGCATACATACCTGGTTCATTATGTGACAGCAGTATGCATGATAGCTTGCTTATCAATTGTTCGCTCCAAATTATCTTATCTGCATGAATGGTTACATTAGTGTAGAATATATATATCCAATGCCAATGATTTTTTTTAGCTCTGCATTGTTCTTGTAAGTACCTGATGTCCTTTATCAGTGTACTTATATTGACAGCTAGTTGTACATGTACCATCACTCTGCAGCTTAGTTCCTTTGCCATCCATTTTCTACACATCAGATCTATATTTACTCTTACCATAAGGTTGGATAACACCAATGGTACTGAAGAAGTTTAGCTCTGCATTGCTCTTGGTTGTACCTTTTGCCTGTATCGTTGTACTTACATTTATAGCTACTTGGTTATGTAGCATCACTCTTCATCTTATCTTAAATATTCTCCATTTTTTCTTATATTATCACATCTATATTTACTCTTAACAAAATGTAGAATAAAGGAAATGCTTATGAAGAAGATTTTGTGATAAACTTCTTGAATTGCCCCCCATCAGCATGGACAAGGGCTTTATAGAGCCTGTCTTCACCAATAATGTAAGTTTGTCCTTCTCAAGCCTTCAAACTTTATTGTGTATAATTGGTTAGGCATGACTGCAACAGCTGTTTATTTTTGGTGTTTGCATCAAATTGCATGTTTAAAGTTTATTCTGTAGTTCATAAACAAAAGTTTGTCCTTCTCAATTTAAGTTTTCAGTTGTACAACCAAGTTCCTTCTTCATACCATGTAAATTAGACTATGCAGAGCAAGTGATCTTGTTTTGCACTGCATGTATGCTTCTATTCTTGATCCATAAGCCAGTGGTGTGGTGAACCTACCCACTACAACACAATGTCATATTCTGCAGTGTCTTAACTATGAACAATGTCATATCATTCTACTATTATTTAAACCGTCTCTTTATTTGCCAATCTGAAATGGGATAAATTGACAACGCACTAACCATTGATACTTATGAGTTCTTGATCTGTAATCCAGTGGTGTCGTGAAGCTGCCAACTCCTTCACAATGTCATTTCCTGCCATGTCTTGACCTGAACAATACCATATTGTGTTAATGCTATTTTAAACTGTGTCACTTTATTCGTCAGTAAGAAATGTGATGAATTGTCAGCACTCATACTGCTACCTCTTGAGCACTGCGTTGGTTTTCCCTTGAAGAGGAAAGGGTGATGCAGCAAAGTAGAGTAAGTATATCCCTCAGTTTTTGAGAACCAAGGTATCAATCCACTAGGACGCCACACACGAGTCCCTCGCACCTACACAAACAAATAAATCCTCGCAACCAACGCGATAAGGGGTTGTCAATCCCTACACGGTCACTTACGAGAGTGAGATCTGATAGATATGATAAGATAATATGTTTGGTATTTTTATAATAAAGATGCAAAGTAAAATAAAAGGCAATAAAAATAGAGAAGTGTTGGAAGATTAATATGATGGAAAATAGACCCGGGGGCCATAGGTTTCACTAGTGGCTTCTCTCAAGAGCATAAGTATTTACAGAGGGTGAACAAATTACTGTTGAGCAATTGACAGAATTGAGCATAGTTATGAGAATATCTAGGTATGATCATGTATATAGGCATCACGTCCGAAACAAGTAGACCGACTCCTGCCTGCATCTACTACTATTACTCCACACATCGACCGCTATCCAGCATGCATCTAGAGTATTCAGTTCATAAGAACAGAGTAACGCTTTAAGCAAGATGACATGATGTAGAGGGATAAACTCATGCAATATGATATAAACCTCAACTTGTTATCCTCGATGGTAACAATACTATACGTGCCTTGCTGCCCCTACTGTCACTGGGAAAGGACACCGTAAGATTGAACCCAAAGCTAAGCACTTCTCCCATTGCAAGAAAGATCAATCTAGTAGGCCAATCCAAACTGATAATTCGAAGAGACTTGCAAAGATAACCAATCACACATAAAAGAATTCAGAGAATATTCAAATATTGTTCATAGATAAACTTGATCATAAACCCACAATTCATCGGTCTCAACAAACACACCGCAAAAGAATATTACAATGAATAGATCTCCACAAGAGAGGGGGAGAACATTGTATTGAGATCCAAAAAGAGAGAAGAAGCCATCTAGCTAGTAACTATGGACCCGAAGGTCTGAGGTAAACTACTCACACATCATCGGAGAGGCTATGGTGTTGATGTAGAAGCCCTCCGTGATCGATGCCCCCTCCAGCGGAGCTCCGGAACAGGCCCCAAGATGGGATCTCACGGGTACAGAAGGTTGCGGCGGTGGAATTAGGTTTTTGGCTCCGTCTCTGGTAGTTTGGGGGTACATAGGTATATATAGGAGGAAGGAGTACGTCGATGGAGCTACAGGGGGCCCACGAGGGTGGAGGGCGCGCCCAGGGGGTAGGTGCGCCCCCCTACCTTGTGCCCTCCTGGTTGATGTCTTGACGTAGGGTCCAAGTCCTCTGGATCACGTTCGTTCCGAAAATCACGTTCCCGAAGGTTTCATTCCGTTTGGACTCCGTTTGATATCCTTTTCCTGTGAAACTCTGAAATATGCAAAAACATCAATTCTGGGTAGGGCCTCCGGTTAATAGGTTAGTCCCAAAAATAATATAAAAGTGTATAATAAAGCCCAATAATGTCCAAAACAGAATATAATATAGCATGGAAGAATCAAAAATTATAGATACGTTGGAGAAGTATCAAGCATCCCCAAGCTTAATTCCTGCTCGTCCTCGAGTAGGTAAATGATAAAAACAGATTTTTTGATGTGGAATGCTACTTGGCATAATTTCAATGTAATTCTTCTTAATTGTGGTATGAATATTCAGATCCGAAAGATTCAAGATAAAAGTTCAATATTGACATAAAAATAATAATACTTCAAGCATACTAACTAAGCAATTATGTTTTCTCAAAATAACATGGCCAAAGAAAGTTCATCCCTACAAAATCATATAGTTTAGTCATGCTCCATTTTCGTCACACAAGAATGCTCTCATCATGCACAACCCCGATGAAAAGCCAAGCAATTGTTTCATACTTTAGTAATCTCAAACCTTTTAAACTTTCATGCAATACATGAACGTGAGCCATGGATATAGCACTATGGGTGGAATAGAATATAATGATGGGGGTTATGTGGAGAAGACAAAAAGGGAGAAAGTCTCACATCAACGAGGCTAATCAATGAGCTATGGAGATGCCCATCGATTGATGTTAATGCAAGGAGTAGGGATTGCGATGCAACAGATGCACGAGAGCTATAAATATATGAAACCTCAACAAAAGAAACTAAGTGGGTGTGCATCCAACTTGCTTGCTCACGAAGACCTAGGGCACTTGAGGAGGCCCATTGTTGGAATATACAAGCCAAGTTCTATAATGAAAAATTACCACTAGTATATGAAAGTGACAAAACAAGAGACTCTCTATCATGAAGATCATGGTGCTACTTTGAAGCACAAGTGTGGAATTATTTCTTTTTTTTTGGGCCTCCTTTTTTTATTTGGCCTTTCTCTCTCTTTTTTAGGGACAATGCTCTATGAATGATGATCATCACACTTCTATTTATTTACAACTCAATGATTACAACTCAATACTAGAACAAAGTATGACTCTATATGAATGCCTCTGGCGGTGTACCGGGATGGGCAATGAATCAAGAGTGACATGTATGAAAATTATGCATGGTGTCTTTGCCACAAATACGATGTCAACTACATGATCATGCAAGGCAATACGACAATGATGAAGCATGTCATAATAAATGGAACGGTGGAAAGTTGCATGGCAATATATCTTGGAATGGCTATGGAAATGCCATAATAGCTAGGTATGGTGGCTGTTTTGAGGAAGATATAAGGAGGTTTATGTGTGAAAGCGTGTATCATATCACAGGGTTTGGATGCACCGGCGAAGTTTGCACCAACTCTCAATGTGAGAAAGGGCAATGCACAGTACCGAAGAGGCTAGCAATGATGGAAAGGTGAGAGTGCGTATAATTCATGGACTCAACATTAGTCATAAAGAACTCACATACTTATTGCAAAAATCTACAAGTCATCAAAAACCAAGCACTACGCGCATGCTCCTAGGGGGATAGATTGGTACGAAAAGACCATCGCTCGTCCCCGACCGCCACTCATAAGGAAGACACTCAAAGAGCACCTCATGTTTCAAATTTGTTACATAACGTTTACCATACGTGCATGCTACGGGACTTGAAGCTTCAACACAAGTATTTCTCAAATTCACAACTACTCAACTAGCACAGCTTTGATAGCACAACCTCCATGTCTCAAAACAATCATCAAGCATCAAACTTCTCTTAGTATTCAATGCACTCATAAGAAAGTTTTTACTAGTCTTGAATACCTAGCATATTAGGATTATTTAAGAAAATTACCATGATGTTTAAGACTCTCAAAATAATCTAAGTGAATCATGAGAGAATAATAGTTTCTATAAAACAAATCCACCACCGTGCTCAAAAAGATATAAGTGAAGCACTAGAGCAAAAACTATATAACTCAAAAGATATAAGTGAAGCACATAGAGTATTCTAATAATTTCTGAATCATGTGTGTCTCTCTCAAAAGCTGTGTACAGAAAAGATGATTGTGTTAAACTAAAAAATAAAGACTCAAATCATAAAAGACGCTCCAAGCAAAACACATATCATGTGGTGAATAAAAATATAGCTCCAAGTAAAGTTACCGATGGAAGTAGACGAAAGAGGGGATGCCTTCCAGGGCATCCCCAAGCTTTGGCTTTTAGGTGTCCTTATATTATCTTGGGGGTGCCATGGGAATCCCCAAGCTTAGGCTCTTGCCACTCCTTGTTCCATAATCCATCAAATCTTTTACCCAAAACTTGAAAACTTCACAACACAAAACTCAGCAGAAAATCTCGTGAGCTCCGTTAGCGAAAGAAAACAAAAGACCACTTCAAGGTACTGTAATGAACTCATTATTTATTTATATTGGTGTTAAACCTACTGTATTCCAACTTCTCTATGGTTTATAAACTATTTTACTAGCCATAGATTCATCAAAATAAGCAAACAACACACGAAAAACAGAATCTGTCAAAAACAGAATAGTCTGTAGTAATATGTAACTAAAGCAAACTTCTGGAACTCCAAAAATTCAGCCAAAATAGAAAGACCTAGACAATTTTTTTATTGATAAGCAGCAATTGGAATCAATATTTTATCACGTTCTGGTGATTTTTAACAATTGTTTTCGTGAACAGAAAGTTTCTCGAATTTACAGCAAGATCAAATAACTATCATCCAAGAAGATCCTATAGGTTTAACTTGGCACAAACACTAATTAAAACATAAAACACATCTAACCAGAGGCTAGATCAAATATTTATTCCTAAACAGAAGCAAAAATAAAAATACTAAAAATAATATTGGGTTGCCTCCCAACAAGCGCTATCGTTTAACGCCCCTAGCTAGGCATGGTAGCAAGGATAGATCTAGGTATTGCCATAATAATAAGATAGATCATTAAAAATCATTTCATACTCTCTACGTTCGGTAGAAAGTTTTCTTTGTGGCAAGCAAAAGTAATCAAAAGGGCTAAATTTAATGGGACAAAAATCCCCAAGATCAACTTTAGGAGGTATAGGTTCCTCCTTCGGCCCTTCATATTGCACAACCAACTCATCATTATAAGCATTCTTTTGACAAAACTTGGTGAGCCTATATTTGAGAGAATATCCTAGCTCATTATTTCGAATAGCAAAATTATCATTAAGTTCAGAAATTCTATCAATTAGAATATTGGTAGGAACCTTTTTTCTAAGGTTTTCATTAAAAGCAACATAATCTAGCGATTGAAAACGCATTATTTCCTCTTGATCAAATAAGATAGTTCCTATGGGAGGATGTCCAGCGTCCACCCTATAATGCGCAAAGATTTCTTTGGCCTCTTTCATAATATATCTAAACTCATGAGCCAAAAATATAATAGCGGCACGCTTAACAGAAGAGTGTTCAATGTTAGAAAATTCTAGGAAAATCCTTTGTATGCAAGGATGCATATGCATAAATTGTCTTTCAAGTTCAACTACAAGCATGGTGATAGCGTCCGCAAGACTACTAGTTAGATGAAGAATAGAAGGCAAAGCACCGGCACAAGTAAAGAAATCTGGGATAACTCCTTTCCCAATAATGTTACCACTACCAATTCGGAATTTTTTTGTATGTAAGGTAGGGGATTCTTTAGCAGGAGCATCAGAATTTTCCATGATATTATTATTGTCCTTATCGACAATAATTTCCCCAATTTCAGACATAACGGCAGAAAGAGCAAAAAGAGAAAAAGAAAGAGGGAGGCGAATAAAACGGCAAGGGTGAAGTGGGGGAGAGGAAAACGAGAGGCAAATGGCAAATAATGTAATGCGGGAGATAAGGGTTTGTGATGGGTACTTGGTATGTTGACTTTTGGGTAGACTCCCCGGCAACGGCGCCAGAAATGGCTCGTTGTCGGGAGTCAAATCTTGACTTGACTTCGCGTAAGCCTCCCCGGCAACGGCGCCAGAAATCCTTCTTGCTACCTCTTGAGCACTGCGTTGGTTTTCCCTTGAAGAGGAAAGGGTGATGCAGCAAAGTAGCGTAAGTATTTCCCTCAGTTTTTGAGAACCAAGGTATCAATCCAGTAGGAGGCTACGCACGAGTCCCTCGCACCTACACAAACAAATAAATCCTCGCAACCAACGCGATAAGGGGTTGTCAATCCCTACACGGTCACTTACGAGAGTGAGATCTGATAGATATGATAAGATCATATTTTTGGTATTTTTATAATAAATATGCAAAGTAAAATAGAAGGCAATAAAAATAGCCAAGTGTTGGAAGATTAATATGATGGAAAATAGACCCGGGGGCCATAGGTTTCACTAGTGGCTTCTCTCAAGAGCAAAAGTATTTATGGTGGGTGAACAAATTACTGTTGAGCAATTGACAGTATTGAGCATAGTTATGAGAATATCTAGGTATGATCATGTATATAGGCATCACGTCCGAAACAAGTAGACCGACTCCTGCCTGCATCTACTACTATTACTCCACACATCGACCGCTATCCAGCATGCATCTAGAGTATTAAGTGCATAAGAACAGAGTAACGCTTTAAGTAGGATGACATGATGTAGAGGGATAAACTCATGCAATATGATATAAACCCCATCTTGTTACCCTCGATGGCAACAATACTATATGTGCCTTGCTGCCCCTACTGTCACTGGGAAAGGACACCGCAAGATTGAACCCAAAGCTAAGCACTTCTCCCATTGCAAGAAAGATCAATCTAGTAGGCCAAACCAAACTGATAATTCGAAGAGACTTGCAACGATAACCAATCATACATAAAAGAATTCAGAGAAGATTCAAATATTGTTCATAGATAAACTTGATCATAAACCCACAATTCATCGGTCTCAACAAACACACCGCAAAAGAAGATTACATCGAATAGATCTCCACAAGAGAGGGGGAGAACATTGTATTGACATCCAAAAAGAGAGAAGAAGCCATCTAGCTAGTAACTATGGACCCAAAGGTCTGAGTTAAACTACTCACACATCATCGGAGAGGCTATGGTGTTGATGTAGAAGCCCTCCGTGATCGATGCCCCCTCCGGCGGAGCTCCGGAACAGGCCCCAAGATGGGATCTCACGGGTACAGAAGGTTGCGGCGGTGGAATTAGGTTTTTGGCTCCATCTCTGGTAGTTTGGGGGTACGTAGGTATATATATAGGAGGAAGGAGTATGTCAGTGGAGCAACAAGGGGCCCACGAGGGTGGAGGGCACGCCCCCTACCTCGTGCCCTCCTGGTTGTTGTCTTGACGTAGGGTCCAAGTCCTATGGATCCCGTTCGTTCTGAATATCACGTTCCCGAAGGTTTCATTCCGTTTGGACTCCGTTTGATATTCTTTTTCTGCGAAACTCTGAAATAGGCAAAAACAGCAATTCTAGGTTGGGCCTCCGGTTAATAGGTTAGTCCCAAAAATAATATAAAAGTGTATAATAAAGCCCAATAATGTCCAAAACAGAATATAATATAGCATGGAACAATCAAAAATTATAGATACGTTGGAGACGTATCACAGACTTATATGTGCAAAACCTGTCATCTGTCTGCTTGTTTATCTTTCAGATTGAGGAGGATTTAAGTGTCAAACAAGCGCAGTCTCATCAGCTTGCTCAGTTGCTTGTGCTACAGCTCCCGAGCGGGGCTAACCTTTCTTGAACTCTATTGAAGTGCTGACAGTTTTGTATATTATTTTGTCGGCGTCTTTATTTGCACTGGTGGCGATCTTTCATGCCCAGTGTATGTAATCAGCTGTCTGCTTCTGCTTTATTATCATAGTGGCGAACTTTGATGCCAAGTGGATGTAATATGCCGTAATTTCTTTATTTTGTAGTCTAGGTTTTTTCTTATTCACGATGCTGCAGTTATTTTATTGTATATATATATATATATCCTGTTTTCGCAGTAAACCGACCAAACCGTGAAATTACGGTACATAATCGGGTCGTCATGCAAATCACTATGTATGATCCGCATCATGGGCCCAGTCATCTTGGTCCATTAACAGGCCTAAATGTAAACTGGCCCATAAGTAGATTCGGGCCTTTAATAGGCCGAGTAAACCGCCGGCCCTATTTTTGCAAGAAAACTCAATGGGCTTTTAGGAGGCTGAAAAGTAGGTTGGGCCTGAAACGTGCCGAACAGCTCACGGGCCGGCAGAAGGCCGAAATAGACCCCGGCCCATGATTGTGCCAATCACATCACGGGCCGTTAACATGCCAAAATTGTCTCGGTCCTTGTTTGGCCCAATCAGATTATCGACTGTGAGCAGGCCGGATGCAAACAGGGCTGTAGTTAGGCCCAACTATATGACGGGCTTTTAACAGGCCGAAATAAATATAGGGCTGAAATGTTAAACAGGCCTTTAACAGGCCGAAATTAATATCAGGCCGAATTACTAAACGTGCCTTTATCAAGTGGGCCCAAAAGTATAGCGTCTAGTTGACGGACCGAATTTGATATGGGCCATAATTTGGCCCAAAGCCTCTTAAACGATCGGATCTTATCTGGGCCGTAATTTGGCCCAGAACATGGTAGGTTTTTAACGGGCTGGATCTCATATGGGCCTTTATTAGGCCCGGAACGTGGCAGGCTGTTAATGGACCGGATCAAATATGGGCCGGCATTTGTCCCAAAACATGGCAGCCTGTGAATGGGCCGGCCCACTAGTGTCCTCAAAATCTTGTGGGCCTTTAGCAGGGCCGGCCCATTATGGTCCGCAAAAGGGCCTTTAGCTGGGCCGGCCCATTACGGTCCACAAAAATCTTGTGGGCCTTTAGTTGGGCCGGCCCATTATGGTCCGCAAAATCTTGTGGGCCTTTAGTTGGTCCGGCCCAGTTAGCCTATATGGGCCTCTGTTGGGCCCTGCCATGTGTCGACGTATCATAGGCATGTCTCCTCCAATGGACGGGCTACATCTGGCCCACCGAGGAGCAGACACGTGTTTCCTCCGGCCAATCAGAGTTTTACACGTGGAAAATCACCATTGGTCCGGACTGTTAATGGGTTATCGGATCCAAAAACCGGACCCGATAGCTTAACGGCGGCGAGCCGTTATGGTGGATGCCACGTGTCGGTCACACTTGATGAAAAGCACTTCTATGACACTTGATTTATCGTCATGGAAGTGGACACTTCCCTGATGATAATTTTGGTAATGTCATGGAACACTTCTACGACAGCACAGGTATGACTATCTTGATTCTGTCATAAAATCGTCATGGATGTACATGCATGACAGAAAACGTGACCTACTGTGACAAACACGTATCATCACAGAAGTGTATTTTTTTGTAGTGCGTCTTCCTCGAACACCCTGACATAGAGGGTGACGACGCCATCGTACCTGAAGTGGAGGATGCACCTCCCGTGCAAGCCCAGTGCGTGGGCGAACGGCTACCACCCGCGTTTCAGGAACATGTTGCCAGCGGCGGTGACCTCGACCTCCACCCATGAGGCCTTGCTACAGTAGCCGTTGGCCTGCAGCCAGAGGCCGCCGGGCCCCGGCCGGTAGCGCTTTCGCGAATAAGCGCGGAAGCTGGAACCAGATGCCCGCGGGCCTCTCCGACCACACGACGAACTCCGCGGACACGTCGACCGAGTGGGAGCATGGCCGCGGTGGCCGGGCGATCGCCACATGCCTTCCCCCGTCGCTGTGGCTGCCCCGTCCATGGCAGCTCCCACCACGGGAGAAAGCACCGCTGCGACTGCTTGAGGCTGCGCCGGCCTTCGAAGGAGTGCGCCCGCGCCCTCGAGGGGCAACCGCAGGAGTTGCGGCATACTTGTGGGGGCATCCGCGGCCTCCTTGGGCGGTGACGAGCCTGGCCCCTCCTTGGGGGCCTTTCCCTTTTCCACGGCGGAAACTTCCTTGCTGGCACCATGGGCGCTCCGACAAGACGGCGGGGCGAAGAGGAAGAAGGAGGAGCAAGCAGCAAGAAAACGGAGATGAGCATGGGGCTCTACCCCTTTCTCCCATTTATAGCTGGAGGGAGGCCAACCGCCTGCCTCCCACGATTCCAAGTAATGATGGTTTTTCTGCATGCAACAGGTAGTCGTCAAGTCAGACAGTTGCCGGGGCAGCATGGGGAAGTGGAGACGCCCACATCCCATCAAGCGCCACGTGTCAACTCGGTCCGGAGGTAATTCGGGCCCGCGGCTCTTCAACCTTGCCTCTTGGCTTCGCCTCGAAGCCAAGCCTGAGCGTGCCTTGGGCCCGGGGCTACTGTTGGCATTCTGGGAACCAGGGTACCCAGACTTTCCTGCCTTCAGCCCACGGCCTGGTATGGCCCATCTTTAGAACCGACATGACAAGACCCTCTCGATGGGCCAAGTCTCGCGAGGCGGACGACACCAAGACCTCCGGAGGAAGCAGCCTCCCTCGGATGGGTCTCGAGGAGCGGTGATTCCTACGCAGGCGCTCACCTCATGAGGTTGAGGTGACACAAGCCATGACGACCAAGGCCAGGTGGGCGCCAGCGGGCGCAGAGTGGTAGGTTTCCTCTTTGGTGCTAAGGAGGCAAGCGCAGGCGCGGGGTCCCGAGGAATCAGCCAAAGGTTTCCATTCCCGTGCAACGAGACCAAGACCGCCAGGATGGCAGGACGGATGTCATCTCCGACCCCACCATGGCGTCACGAGTAGAAGCTTTGCAGGCGAAGACCACCTTTCATCAAGATAAGATGTACTATTTGTCCCCCTTCAAATTGGCCACTGTGGGATCCCTACCCGCCTTCGTTTTGCAGGAAGAGGACCAAGGCCACTATAGATATAGCTTAGCCACCACGGTAGGAGGGGATCCGGGATCCAACCCAAATCCTCACTAGCTCACATCCAAAAGAACAGGCCTCCTGAGGTTGTTCTTCCCATGTACTAGTTCATCATCAGCCCCTCATGAGGCTAATCCACCACAAAGAAGGAGTAGGGTCTTACACCGCAAGGTGGCCCGAACCTTGGTACTCTGCCGTGTCTCTTTCCTTTCCTGTTCATCGAGTTAGGCCGTGAGAATGACGAATTGGTTGGATGAAGATGTTGAGTTCTTCGCACATGCCCCAGCGTTTGAAGCTTTCTTGGGTCAGCGGAGCCGTGAATCTGACAGCAATGTGGAGACGGTGTGCGTGTGATAGAGATATAGAGAGCTGTGAATGTGCAAATGATCATGCATGAGTGAGACATAGAGAGATGCCGATATGTTGTGTATACATGAGAGAACGGTCTTCTGTTTGTACTTGTGTGTGCGCGCGCGCGAGAGAGAGAGGAGCATCCGTAACACAACAATCATCTCTCTCGATTCATCCGTCCCTCGCACAATCGCATGCAACACATGCATCAACGCACACTTTTTGACACCCTCACCCGGCCCCTGCCCACCTCAAGGCCCGCCCATCGCTCTATATCTCGCATGCACAATCTCTTCGTGAAAACCCTATTTAGCATGTAGCTTTCTATCACATACACACACATTCTCTCCATAGGTTTGATTTCTCTCAATATCTGACACACCCATCCACACACACCCACACCCACACACACACACACACTCCCCCTCCCCAGACCACACAATTCATCCCCATCCAAGGTCATATGGCGACCACTCTCGCTTGTGCTTCTCTGCACCCCAGCGTGCACACCACCTCAATCTTCAAAGAGGGCATCGAGGAGATCAAAGACGACGACCACACTGCACTAGAGAACGGGGCCATTTGGAAGCAGGATGATGTGACGACGACTGACTGACTCCTCCCCCCTCTCTCTCCCGCACAAAATTATCAATCCCTCAACCCATGAGATCCTTCCCCTCTCGACCACGTTTTTCCAGCTCTCTCATCAATCTCCATCTTTCTGACAGACCTAACTTCTTCCTCTCTCTCTCTCTCTCATTAGGTCCATCTCCTACTCTCTCGCCCACATACATACAATCTTTCCCGCCCTATTTGCTCCATCTTCGCAAGCTCTCTCTACATGTTTCATTCACACATTGGGATGTGTTCAAAATGTGCTTTATAATGGATCATGTAGACTTATGGTTGGTTTTGTCGCATCCTACAAAGTAATAACTATGAAATGCATTTAGATTTTCATTTGACTGGGATTACGTGAGTTTGAGCATATTGTGAAGTACTATAGACCTCGTATACATCTTGGAATTCAACAATGATTCTAACTATTGAATTGTATAAACCATTACATTCGAAGCCAATAGCCTAATATGTTTATTGCACGTTTACAACAAATGATTAATTCCACTACAAACTAAGAAAACAAATGTGTACTCCCTCCATTTTTATTTAAGTCTGTGTATTAGCATTGGTTAAAGTCAAGTTTTGTAAACTCTCATAAGGTTTATAACAAAAAATATTAACATATACAATAACAAATAAATACCATTAGATTCATTATTGAATGTACTTTCACATCATACATATTTGTTATGGTAAATGTTTATATTTTTCTATAAACTTGGTCAAACTTTAGGAAGTTTGACTTCGGTCAAACCTAATATGCAGAGTTAATAAAAATAGAGGGAGTACTAGTAGTTACTAGTACTACTCGCTAGTTGCTTAGCCCAATCACCCAACATGCCAAACTGGGAGTTCTGTGTTACACAATTTGAGGTCGGCAGGAAAATCTCCCGTGACTCTGATTTGAGCAGTGCGAAGTTACCATCATACCCTTCGGAACAAGCCTATGGATGCTGGTGGGTACGGGGCTGTTTTGGTAACTTCAGGTTCACCCTAACCAGTCAACCCCACCCCGGCACCTAGAATAGTACACCTGAATACTCCCCATTTTCTATCCCCACTGCAAAATAGACTTCTCCACGGGACCGCAGCCTTTGTGCTCCTCCCCCTCTACATCAGCGCACTCGTCCACCGCAGTGCATCTGCCTCATCGACGACATCGTACGCCGCACTGGAGCCGGTCCACCATCGTCGTCGTACACGGAGCCTCTTCCCTGACACCATCTTCGACGGTCTCGGTTCTGCTTCCAGGAAGCCGATGCCAAGCACAGAAGCACCACCGTCGTGGACAATGAACCGACTCCCGGTGCCGACCATGATGCACAGAGGCCACCGCGACCATCGTACTCCTCCTTGATTGGTAATGTGTATATTGAATCTCATAGGAGTACATGTGCAGTTCCAATTTTGTTCATACCTACCCTTCAAATTTCCTGGTTGCTATTGTTCCCATAAAAGTAATTGGTTATAACTTGCATTGTCCAACAGAATATCACCTTGAAATTGTGTGTCACTCCTGTATTGCGTTGTGCTTGGGTAGGTTCTTCATCTGCAACCAGTAGTGTGGCAAATGATGGAAAGTTTTTTAGAACTATCAAGATGCCCACGTTGCAAGGAACATCAAGATGCATTTGTATGAGTAGTTTATCTTGTGGGAGAAAAGGATGAACGAGGGAAGGCCTTATCTGCAAACATGGAGAGATGTGCGGGTAACTTTTAGCAAAATTGCCATAGTTTCCTTCCTATCCGTCAGATATACATCGGACGGCCTATATTGCAGGATGGCAGGCACGCCATCATCACCAACTATGTTTTTATAAGAGTAGTGATAAATATAAATATATAATATAATATATATAGTATATATATAAGAGTAGAGAAGAGAGTAGAGATAGCAGGGGCGTCGGGAAAGGATCGCGCGCGCGGGACAAAGCGGCCGGGCGCGCGCTAGTTTTTGCGCGCAGCGTCCGATGCGCTTTATAAAATCCAACGCCCTCCCACCGCTCTGTGCCTCGCCACCACTCTCTCCCCGCTCTTTCTCACCTCGGCGCCGCCGCGCCGCCGGGAAACTTAGGGCTATCGCGGCGTCCGCGCGTGCCTGATACGTCTCCAACGTATCTATAATTTTTGATTGTTCCATGCTATTATATTATTAGTTTTGGATGTTTTATATGCATTACTATGCTATTTTATATTATTTTTGGGATTAACCTATTAACCTAGAGCCTAGTGCCAGTTCGTGTTTTTTCCTTATTTTTGAGTTTCGCAGAAAAGGTATACCAAACGGAGTCCAAACGGAATAAAACTTTCGTGATGATTTTTCTTGGACCCGAAGACATCCAGAAGACTTGGAGATGAAGTCAGAAGAGCCACGAGGCGGCCACAAGGACGGAGGGCGCGCCCAGGGGGGTAAGGCGCACCCCCACCCTTGTGGGTCCCTCGTGACTCCGTTGACCTATTTCTTTCGCCTATATATTCCCATATATCCCCAAACTAATAGGTGGAGCCACGAAAACACTTTTCCACCATCGCAACCTTCTGTACCTGTGAGATCCCATCAGGGGCCTTTTCCGGCACCCTGCCAGAGGGGGATTCGATCACGGAGGGTTTCTACATCAACACCATTGCCCTTCCAATGAAGCGTGAGTAGTTGTCGATAGCTAATAGGTAGATGGCTTCTTCTCTCTCTTTGATTCTCAATACCATGTTCTCCTCGATGTTCTTGGAGATCTATTTGATGTAATACTCTTTTGCATTGTGTTTGCCGAGATCCGATGAATATTGAATTTATGATCAACTTATCTATGAATATTATTTGAATCTTCTCTGCATTCTTATATGCATGATTTGATATCTTTGTCATTCTCTTCGAACTATCGATTTGGTTTGGCCAACTAGATTGGTTTTTCTTGCAATGGGAGAAGTGCTTAGCTTTGGGTTCAATCTTGTGGTGTCCTTTCCCAGTGACAGTAGGGGCGGCAAGGCACGTATTGTATTGTTGCGATCGAGGATAAAAAGATGGGGTTTTCATCATATTGCTTGCTTTAATTTCTTTACATCATGTCATCTTGCTTAATGCGTTACTCCATTCTTTATGAACCTATTACTCTAGAATCATGATGGATAGCGGTCGATGTGTGGAGTAATTCTAGTAGATGCAGAATCGTTTCGGTCTACTTGACACGAACGTGATGCCTATATTCATGATCATTGCCTTAGACATCGTCATAACGTTGCACTTTTCTATCAATTGCTCGGCAGTAATTTGTTCACCCATCGTAATATTTTCTATCTTGAGAGAAGCCTCTAGTGAAACCTATGGCCCCGGGTCTATTTTCCATCATATAAGTTTACGATCTACTATTTTTCAATCTTTTACTTTCTTTTCTATAAACCAAAAATACCAAATATATTTACTTTACCATTTATCTATCTCTATCAGATCTCACCTTTGCAAGTAACCGTGAAGGGATTGACAACCCCTTTATCGCGTTGGGTGCTAGTTGTTGATTGTTTGTGTAGGTATTCGGTGACTTGTCCGTTGTCTCCTACTGGATTGATACCTTTGTTCTCAAACTGAGGGAAATAGTTACTCTACTTTGCTTCATCACCCTTTCCTCTTCAAGGGAAAAACAAACGCAAGGTCAAGAAGTAGCAGGAAGAATTTTGGTGCCGTTGCCGGGGAGATCTATGACAAGTCAATACATACCAAGTACCCATCATAAACTCTCTTCTCTTGCATTACATTATTCGCCATTCGCCTCTCGTTTTCCTCTCCCCCACTTCTAAAACGATTTTCGAAAAGATTTGCCTTTTCTTCGCCCCTCTTCCGTTCATCTTCTCCGCTTGCTTTTCTGTGCTCGTGTGTTGGATTGCTTGCTTTCTCATGATGGCTCAAGAGAATACCAAATTGTGTGACTTTTCCAACACCAATAATAATTATTTTATCAGTACTTCGATTACTCCCGCTACTAATGCGGAATCTTGTGAAATTAGGGCCGCTTTGCTGAATCTTGTTATGAAAGATCAATTTTCTGGCCTTCCTAGTGATGATGCCGCATCCCATCTAAACAACTGCGTTAAATTTAAGCAATTTCCGTTCTCGCTTCGAGATCGTGCTAAAGCTATTGATCTGAATTTTGTTGGTAGGAACAATTTTGGTAATAACACGTATAGAGGTAATTTTAATCCTAGGTCGTTTCCTAGTAATTCCTCTAATAATTATGGTAATTCCTACAACAATTCTTATGGAAATTATAATAATATGCCATCTGATTTTGAGAATCGTGTTAAAGAATTTATGAGTTTGCAAAAGAATTTCAGTGCTTTGATTGAAGAAAAATTGCTTAAGATTGATGATTGGGCTAGGAACGTGGATAGAATTTCTCTTGATGTTGATTCTATGAAACTTTTGATCTATTCCACCCAAGCATGATATTAATGAGTCTCTCAAAGTTATGAGAATTTCCATTGATGAGTGCAAAGAAAGAACCACTAAGATGCGTCCTAAAAAAGATTGGTTTGTAAAAGCGTGTTCTTCTAGTTTCCATGAAAATAAAGATGAAGACCTTAAAGTGATTGATGTGACTCCTATTGAATCTTTGTTTTCCAATATAAATCTTGATAAAGATGGGACTGGAGATGAGTCAACTTTAGTTAAAAGGCATCCCAATGATTCAGAGTTTTTAGATCTTGATGCAAAAATAGATAAAAGTGGGATTGGAGAGGTCAAAACTTTAAGTAGCGATGAACCCACTGATACGTCTCCAACGTATCTATAATTTATGAAGTATTCTGCTGTTATTTTATCATTATTGGATGTTTTACAATCATTTTATAGCAACTTTATATCATTTTTGGGACTAACCTATTGACCCAGTGCCTAGTGCCAGTTGCTGTTTTTTGCTTGTTTTTTACATCGCATGAAATCAATACAAAACGGAGTCCAAATGCAACAAAACTTCACGGAGATTTTTTATGGACCAGAAGACCAATAGTGGGCCAAAGAAGCACCTGGGGGTGCCCCGAGGGGGCACAACCCACCAGGGCGCACCAGGGCCCCCTGGCGCGCCCAGGTGGGTTGTGCCCACCTTGGTGGCTTCCCGCACCCCCTCTTTGCACTATAAATTCCCAAATATTCTGAAACCCTTCGGGGTTAACCTAGATCAGAAGTTCTGCCACCGCAAGGCTCTGTAGCCACCAAAAACCAATCTAGACCCTTTCCGGCACCCTGCCGGAGGGGGGAATCATCTCCGGTGGCCATCTTCATCATCCCAGCGGCCACCACGATGAGGAGGGAGTAGTCCACCCTCGGGGTTGAGGGTTTGTACCAGTAGCTATGTGTTTAATCTCTCTCTCTCTCTCTCGTGATCTATATCATGGGCTTTGTTAATATAGATGGATCATATGATGTTTCTCCCCTCTATACTCTTATTGTGATGAATTGAATATTTACCCTTTGAACTTTTGCCTTGTCAGATTGAATATTCAGATATGAGAACACATGATATATGTCATGCGGTACGAATACATGAGGTGACAATGGGGTATCGTATTGATTCACTTGATATATGTTTTGGCACTCAACTCGCGGATTCCCGATGTGACATTGGGGTAATCTATGCATAGGGGTTGATGCACTTTTTTATTATCTTTACTCCGATAGAAACTTTGCGCTCTCTCTGTAGTTCTTTGTGTGGATTGAGTATTATGAATATGAATTTGCTTTGGTGTTATTTTAGTATGAACTCTTGATTAGATCGATCGGAAAGAATAGCTTGCATTATTTTAGTACAAACTCTAGGATAGATCGATCAGAAAGAATAGCTTTGAGGTGGTTTCGTACCCTACAAACAATTTCTATCTTTTGCTCGCCGCTAATAGGAACTCGGGAGTGATTCTTTATTGCACTTTGAGGTATAATCATATTATCCAACTATGTTAGCATTGTTGAGAGGTTGCACTAGCAAAAGTACGGACCTAGGCCTTGTTCTCAAGCATTTTAATACCGTTTTTGTGCCGGTTATTATTTGCTACCTTGCTGTTTTTATTTATGCAGATTATAAAAATATATTTCTACCATCCATATTACACTTTTATCACCATGTCTTCGCCGAATTAGTTGTATTAGGTGTGTTGGGTACACAAGAGATTTCTTGTATTTGGTTGCAGGGTCGTTTGAGAGAGACCATCTTCATCCTACACCTCCCACGGATTGATAAACCTTAGGTCATCCACTTGAGGGAAAATTGCTACTGCCCTACAAAACTCTGTGCTTGGAGGCCCAACATGTGTCTACAAGAATAAAGTTGCATAGTATACATCAAGCTCTTTTCTGGCGCCGTTGCCGGGGAGGTGAGTGCTTGAAGGTATATCTTTAGATCTTGCAATTGAATCTTTTAGTTTCTTGTTTATCACTAGTTTGGTCTATAAAAGAAAACTACATAAAAAAGGAATTTTTGTTGCATCATATTATTGATCATCTATATAATATCTTTCTTGAAAATGATGGTTCGGAATATTGTGCTCAATTGTTACAAGAAGAAGTCAATAAAATTCTTGGCACAAAATATTTGAATGATGAGCATGATTGCAATGTTGTTAGTGTGAATTCTTTGAATATCCGAAATGCTAATGATGATTGCACAAGTCATGACAAAAATGTTTCTTATAAGCATGTCACTTTTTGCGGAGTGAATTCGTAGTGCAATTGCACACCAAAAAGGGAAGATAGATTTTGTAAGAAGCATAAATATTTAGAAACGAAAAAGTTGCAAGAGAGGCTTGATGATTGTGCTGAAAGATTTAATTTTTTTGCCACCCTTGTGAACTTTGCAATGAACATGGTCATTTAAATCTCCAATGCAAATTCTTTCATGATCAAATCCTATCAAAAAATTATGATAACTTGATTACCCTTGAACATCATAAAGAGCTTAGTCTTCTTTTGGGGTATTAAGAAATGAAACGTATAACTAAGGGTATTCCAAAATTTAATCTCGAGAGATTTCTTGATTTTCATCTAGAGGAAATTTATATGTTTTGTGTGGTAAATTGCATTGAAAATCCTTATATTGCCAACTATCTAAAGTCAAGAGAACAAATAGAATATGAAAAGAGTACTAATGAAAGGGAAAATATTTCCCAAAACCCTCCTACTGTTTATTATGATGAATCAGGTAATGAGGAGGAGCTTCCTATCCAACTAATCTCATCAAGAAGAAGATTAAAAAGATTAATTAAACCCACACATGATGTGGTCAATAAGAAGAGAAGAAGAAAGAATAGAGGTAAAAAGGTATCTCTTCGAAATAATGTTGCTCCTATTATTATTGTGCCTCATGAAAATGAATCAAAAATATATGTGGAAGATGATGCACTTGATGATGATTTTGGTATGCCTATTGCTTGTTGTGATGATTATGATTGGGAGGATAATGATACTTCTTATAATCTTGGAAATCTTTTTGGCACCAACTTGGGAAATTATGATGATAGTAATTGTTATACCGTTGGTGCTATTCATACTATTAATGATGACAGTGATTATGCTTATGATATGTCAAGCCACAAGCTTGGGGATGCTATGTTTGATGAGAATGACATGTTTGAGAATTTATTTGCTGAAATTAATGTTTGTCCCAAGCTTGGGGACGCTATCTTTAATGAAGATGATCTTTTTAGTCCCCCTACTTTGAATGATCAAACTTGCTATGATGGTTGCATGCCTCCTATCTATGATGAGAACAAAGTTGCTACTTATGTTGATTATTGTGATGATACTTATGTTATAAAAAGTAGTAATAATTATTGTCATAATTTTGATTATCCTTTTACTGAACATTACTCTCTTAATGTGGGAACAATTTTTAGTATTCAAGTCTCATATGATACTCCCACTATTGTGAATGAGAATAAAATTGCTTATGTGGAGAGTAATAAATTTTCTATGCTTCTGGATCATGAAGAGAATGCTTTATGTAACGGTTATATTGATGAATCTATTCTTGATGCTACTGAAAATTATTATGAGAGAGGAACTTATGATTCATGATGTTCTCTTTGTGTTTCTGTTAGTGTACAAAAGAGGGGGCGCACCTTTGTACCCCTATACCTGTGCACGGACAGTCGGAGCTGCGCCCACGGCCACACCAAGCAGAACAGGGGAGGTGAACCAAGGTAAAACCGAAGCCCAAGACAGCCAAGGCAACGCCAAGGCCAAGAACACAAAGAAGCAGAGAGGCGAAGCAGGTTCCCCCGGTAAGATCCTTGCCGGGGGCAGCCTCAGCGGCCCCGGCAAGACCCTTGACGGGGTGGCTCGCCCACACCAGTGGAGTGAGCCACCCTCGAGCCCACGGGTTCCAACTCAACCAACCACGTTGGAACTAGGGCTCGGGAGGCACCTCCATGGTGGCATGCAGATCTTTGTCAAGACCAAGGAATGTTCAAGATCAGATGAGGGTTAAAAGACAACGGTCCTCGGCAATATCCTTGCCGAGGAGAGCCACAAGACCCCCGGCAAGATCCTTGCCGGGGTCGACAGCGCGCCACGGCAAGACCCTTGCCGGGCCACCCGACAAGGCCCTCACCAAGGACGCTAGCAGGGCCACCGCCAGGCCCGCGCCACCCAAGTCTCCGCCGCTGTTCGCATGCAGCTGCCAGCTCAACCAGCTGAGCAGGCACCTGCGTGGAAACATGCAGCTCCCAGGCCAACTCATCAGGTGCCTGCGTGGCGGCATGCAGATCTTCGTGAAGGCTCCACCACCGCGCCACCTCAGCTGTGTAGCGACCAGACCTCAGACAGTCCAGTCTCTGTGCATCAGTGTCATCCCTGGATCGGTAATGCTGACACGCACAGTACTTGAAGGATTTATAACAGAGTAGCAATCACACTCTTATTACATCGAATAGTCTCAAGAGAGAACTTAATACAATAAATATGGTTGAAGGCCATCTAAAAACGATAACAGCGGAAGGCTTGGAAGATAAAGTGAGTCCATCAACTCCAACGGCATCACTGAGTATAAGACCATGACCTATGGCACCTTACTCGTCGTCTGAAAAGTCTGCAACATGAACGTTGCAGACCGAAAATGGGTCAACACATGGAATATGCTGGCAAAGTAACACATAGAGAGTAATGACAGAATAATGCTATGACTACATGCATATTTGGCCGGTGGAAAGCTCTATGGTTACAGTTTTGCGAAAAGCCAATTTTTTCCCTACAACAAAGGAATAAATTTTATTTAACTATCATGGTGGTTGTTAAACATTGAGAAGGTACCTCCAACTCAATCCCAATTAAGAACGTGATTAACCCAATCAAATTAAATTAAGTAACATGATGATGAGATTCACATGATAATCCAAGAACTAGATACTCAAGATGTCCATAACCGGGGACACGGCTAACCATGATTAGATTGTACACTCTGCAGAGGTTTGCGCACTTTTCCCCACAAGACTCGATCGCCTCCGCTTGATTTCTCGCACTACATGGTGTTTGAGAAACGGATGACCGAGACACAGTCTTTCAGAAACAATACTCTTTACTCCGGGTGGACAGTTACACCTACTTTCCCCTACATCTGCTAGCCCACCTCTTCAAGAGGTCATGTAACCTACTCAACTATGCTAGAGCCCATAATAGCTTGTGGCTGCACACGGAAGTTTCTAGCATGAATAATCTCATGATCCCTTTGACGCTGGGTGGCGGTCCATAGGATGATCACACGGGTACTCAGGGATATCCAAAAATACAGGCAACGCTGGGTTCTCCAGGTGCCTCAATCCACCCAGATGTAAATTAAAGTACCCACCTTAAGTTGAACCGTTAATTAACAATCTCACATCTGTCATGAAAATTCACTCGAACCCAATCCACGTCTACGAGCATAGCACAGCAATATAAGCAAACGTAGAAGTAACTCCCAAAGGTTTGATAATAAACAGGGCAATAGGTACTACCTCATCTACTTCCCAAAACCCACATATTAATCAGATCCTAATCATGCAATTGTTTGAGGATCGATCTAATGCATTAAAACTGGGTGGTAAAGAGGTATGATCAAAGTGTTACTTGCCTTGCTGATGATCCATGAAACCTAGAGACTCGTAGTAGCACGCTTCGCACTCCGGGTACTCTATCGCAAACAAACAATACATACATAAGCAATCAAGCAAGGGTGCATGGGTAAAACTCGAAATAAGAGATCCAACCAGAAAGTGAAACTTAAGAACTCTGGTTTGCAAAAAGAAACAAATCGAACGAAGCAACGAAACTCAAACGGCGAAAGAAACAAGCTTCGTTTACTAATCTGGACCTAGGTCTAATTTTACAGTAGCAAAAACTTGTTTAGGTTGGTTAAAAAGAAAGAGGGTTTCGAGATGAAACTCTATGCGCTTGAATCGCCTGATTCTGATAAACGAGCGAAAAGTTATACTAAAACGAAAATCGGATCAGAAATCACGATCGAAAATAATCGTGGAAAATCTGAGAAAAAGATAAACTGACGAACAGGCTAACGAACGAACGTTCGCTGTCTGCGGTTAAACGACGAAAACCGTTCGTTAAAACGAACGTACGGACGAACGTCCGCAAAATAAATAAACCGATAAAAAATAAATAAAATAAAACCGATCTATTCAAAAAAACAAAAACTAGAGTTTTCTGAAAAGAAAAAACAAATCGGTTTTCTCTCAAAAACTGGCGGCGGCGGGGCGTCTACCTCGGCGGGGCTCCGGCGAGATCCGGCGGCTCCGGCGGGGTCCAGTGGGGCGGCGGGGTGCTCGGGCGGCGGCGGGGCGGCAACGGCAGGCAGCGCTAGG